>NC_056747.1:21937712-22105911 GCF_019279795.1 Protopterus annectens | reverse complement strand
GCTTAAATTATCAGACCCATATGTCTAGGTATGTGCTGGTTAATTATCAGACCCATATGTCTAGGTATGTGCTGGTTAATTATCAGACCCATATGTCTAGGTATGTGCTGGTTAATTATCACACCCATATGTCTAGGTATGTGCTGGTTAATTATCAGACCCATATGTCTAGGTATGTGCTGGTTAATTATCAGACCCATATGTCTAGGTATGTGCTGGTTAATTATCAGACCCATATGTCTAGGTATGTGCTGGTTAATTATCAGACCCATATGTCTAGGTATGTGCTGGTTAATTATCACACCCATATGTCTAGGTATGTGCTGGTTAATTATCAGACCCATATGTCTAGGTATGTGCTGGTTAATTATCACACCCATATGTCTAGGTATGTGCTGGTTAATTATCAGACCCATATGTCTAGGTATGTGCTGGTTAATTATCACACCCATATGTCTAGGTATGTGCTGGTTAATTATCACACCCATATGTCTAGGTATGTGCTGGTTAATTATCACACCCATATGTCTAGGTATGTGCTGGTTAATTATCACACCCATATGTCTAGGTATGTGCTGGTTAATTATCAGACCCATATGTCTAGGTATGTGCTGGTTAATTATCACACCCATATGTCTAGGTATGTGCTGGTTAATTATCACACCCATATGTCTAGGTATGTGCTGGTTAATTATCACACCCATATGTCTAGGTATGTGCTGGTTAATTATCACACCCATATGTCTAGGTATGTGCTGGTTAATTATCACACCCATATGTCTAGGTATGTGCTGGTTAATTATCACACCCATATGTCTAGGTATGTGCTGGTTAATTATCACACCCATATGTCTAGGTATGTGCTGGTTAATTATCACACCCATATGTCTAGGTATGTGCTGGTTAATTATCACACCCATATGTCTAGGTATGTGCTGGTTAATTATCACACCCATATGTCTAGGTATGTGCTGGTTAATTATCACACCCATATGTCTAGGTATGTGCTGGTTAATTATCACACCCATATGTCTAGGTATGTGCTGGTTAATTATCACACCCATATGTCTAGGTATGTGCTGGTTAATTATCACACCCATATGTCTAGGTATGTGCTGGTTAATTATCAGACCCATATGTCTAGGTATGTGCTGGTTAATTATCACACCCATATGTCTAGGTATGTGCTGGTTAATTATCACACCCATATGTCTAGGTATGTGCTGGTTAATTATCACACCCATATGTCTAGGTATGTGCTGGTTAATTATCAGACCCATATGTCTAGGTATGTGCTGGTTAATTATCAGACCCATATGTCTAGGTATGTGCTGGTTAATTATCACACCCATATGTCTAGGTATGTGCTGGTTAATTATCAGACCCATATGTCTAGGTATGTGCTGGTTAATTATCACACCCATATGTCTAGGTATGTGCTGGTTAATTATCAGACCCATATGTCTAGGTATGTGCTGGTTAATTATCAGACCCATATGTCTAGGTATGTGCTGGTTAATTATCAGACCCATATGTCTAGGTATGTGCTGGTTAATTATCAGACCCATATGTCTAGGTATGTGCTGGTTAATTATCACACCCATATGTCTAGGTATGTGCTGGTTAATTATCACACCCATATGTCTAGGTATGTGCTGGTTAATTATCAGACCCATATGTCTAGGTATGTGCTGGTTAATTATCAGACCCATATGTCTAGGTATGTGCTGGTTAATTATCAGACCCATATGTCTAGGTATGTGCTGGTTAATTATCAGACCCATATGTCTAGGTATGTAGGTATGTGCTGGTTAATTATCAGACCCATATGTCTAGGTATGTGCTGGTTAATTATCAGACCCATATGTCTAGGTATGTGCTGGTTAATTATCAGACCCATATGTCTAGGTATGTGCTGGTTAATTATCACACCCATATGTCTAGGTATGTGCTGGTTAATTATCGGACCCATATGTCTAGGTATGTGCTGGTTAATTATCACACCCATATGTCTAGGTATGTGCTGGTTAATTATCAGACCCATATGTCTAGGTATGTGCTGGTTAATTATCAGACCCATATGTCTAGGTATGTGCTGGTTAATTATCACACCCATATGTCTAGGTATGTGCTGGTTAATTATCACACCCATATGTCTAGGTATGTGCTGGTTAATTATCAGACCCATATGTCTAGGTATGTGCTGGTTAATTATCGGACCCATATGTCTAGGTATGTGCTGGTTAATTATCACACCCATATGTCTAGGTATGTGCTGGTTAATTATCACACCCATATGTCTAGGTATGTGCTGGTTAATTATCACACCCATATGTCTAGGTATGTGCTGGTTAATTATCACACCCATATGTCTAGGTATGTGCTGGTTAATTATCACACCCATATGTCTAGGTATGTGCTGGTTAATTATCGGACCCATATGTCTAGGTATGTGCTGGTTAATTATCACACCCATATGTCTAGGTATGTGCTGGTTAATTATCACACCCATATGTCTAGGTATGTGCTGGTTAATTATCAGACCCATATGTCTAGGTATGTGCTGGTTAATTATCAGACCCATATGTCTAGGTATGTGCTGGTTAATTATCACACCCATATGTCTAGGTATGTGCTGGTTAATTATCACACCCATATGTCTAGGTATGTGCTGGTTAATTATCAGACCCATATGTCTAGGTATGTGCTGGTTAATTATCAGACCCATATGTCTAGGTATGTGCTGGTTAATTATCAGACCCATATGTCTAGGTATGTGCTGGTTAATTATCACACTCATATGTCTAGGTATGTGCTGGTTAATTATCGGACCCATATGTCTAGGTATGTGCTGGTTAATTATCACACCCATATGTCTAGGTATGTGCTGGTTAATTATCACACCCATATGTCTAGGAATGTGCTGGTTAATTATCACACCCATATGTCTAGGTATGTGCTGGTTAATTATCACACCCATATGTCTAGGTATGTGCTGGTTAATTATCGGACCCATATGTCTAGGTAGGTGCTGGTTAATTATCGGACCCATATGTCTAGGTATGTGCTTGCTCTTCTTTCTTAGGCCTGTCAACTTATTTCTGATTTTCCAGACTCTGTGGTTAAACCTTCTGCTCTCTTCTTGCTAGGGACTTCTCAAGTATTTCATCATTCTATTAAATGTAGTTATGATGCAGCAGATGCCTCTTTTAGGGCTACTGTTTTGGGTTCAGTGATAAGGAGGTATTCTTAGCTTAGGCTTCAACCTCAACCTGATGATATTAAAGCTAAGTTGATGGAGGCTCCTCTGGATTGTAAACTTTTGTTTGGGGAAGTTACTCCTCATTTGTTTAAGTCCCTTCAGGATAAGGGTAAGGCCTTACAGGAGCTTAAACATGTGTTTGTTGTTCTGTGCCTAAATTTCAGAGAAACTACCTTGGTAACCCTGTCTTATTCTTAGGCAATCCTGCCCTTCTATTAAAGGTAGGAAGAGTGGCAAACGGGCTCCTCCTGCTAAGTCTACTCAGTTTTCAGGAACTCCGAACCTTTCCTTTCCAAACAAACCTGGTGCTGCATGGCTCTCTGTCTCTTCCCAGCCATATTATTCTTTCTCTTTGCTTTTCTCTTTCTCTTCCTGTTTGGCTTCAGATCACTCAGAATTCTTGGGTTCTGTCGATTATTCATCAGGGGTACTTCTTGCTGTGGAAATCCCATCCTCCTTTTATGGGTATTCCTCAGGCTCCTCAGGAACAACTTCCCTTTTTCCCAGGGGAACTTCAAAATCTCTTGACTTAGCGTACTATTCAGGAGGTAAGATAAACCAACGGAACCAGGGCAAATAGACCACAAACTAAAATAATATCACTTCCTGTGCAGTAATAGGCAGCCAGCAATGATAATGTTGTACCAAAAGTAAAAACAATTCACAGGGTTTGTTTAAATAGTTTAATAAGACTGAGCGCTTTAGTTTTGTAAATTACAGAAACTTCACCAGAATAAATCTGCAACATTACCATTGCTGGATGCCTATTACTGCATGGGACATGAGGTCATACTATTCAAGAGGTACATGTGTCCCAAAGGGGGAAAGGGTTCTACTTCGGACTGTTTCTAGTGCCCAAAAAGAAGGCACTTGGAGACCTGTTCTAGCCGTCTCTCATCTAAACAGTTTTCTAAAAGTGCCTTCCTTTCAATGCTGCCCTTCCGATTCTGTTTCCTCTCTTACTCCCTCGGGCCTATATGGTGTCTCTAGATCTCAAGGATGCTAATCTATGGTGTCTCTTGATCTCAAGGATGCTAATCTATGGTGTCTCTAGATCTCAAGGATGCTAATCTATGGTGTCTCTAGATCTCAAGGATGCTAATCTATGGTGTCTCTAGATCTCAAGGATGCTAATCTATGGTGTCTCTAGATCTCAAGGATGCTAATCTATGGTGTCTCTTGATCTCAAGGATGCTAATCTATGGTGTCTCTAGATCTCAAGGATGCTAATCTATGGTGTCTCTAGATCTCAAGGATGCTAATCTATGGTGTCTCTAGATCTCAAGGATGCTAATCTATGGTGTCTCTAGATCTCAAGGATGCTAATCTATGGTGTCTCTAGATCTCAAGGATGCTAATCTCCATATTTTGATCAGTCCTCTTTTCAGGAAGTTTTTGCATTTCTCTGTTTCTTCCTAGCATATTCAGTTCTCTGCTTTACCTTTTGGCCTTTCTATTACCTCACTGGTGTTCACCAAATGTGTTGCTCCTGTGATTGCTTTTTTGCAGGCTTCGAGGGATCCAGATATTTCCTTACTTAAATGACCGGTTGATTCAGGTGTCCTCTCCAGAGAACCTTTTGCAAAATCTTCATTTTGCTGTTTCCCTTCTCCAGAGTCTGGGGTTCACTATAAATTTCAAAAAGTATTCTCTGTCTTCTTCTCAGGATCATATTTTTCTGGGTTGCAGGATTCAGACCGTGCCAATGATGGCTTCCCTGCCCCCACCAAAGGCCTTCAATCTCATTTCTTTCTTTCAAACTCTTTTTCCTCTGACTTCCATTGCCACCAGGGGGTTTCTGAGAGCTCTGGGTTTTATGGCGTCCACTATTCCAATGCTCTATCTGGTCAAAGTTCACATGAGAAAATTTCAGTGATTCCTGAAGTCAGTGTGGATCCAACATGCGCATCCTCTAGACTTAGTTGTTCCTTTTCTTCCCTGTCTCAGACAGGAACTTCACTGGTGGATTCAGCAGTTCTCTCTGAATCCAGGGATCCCTTTTCATCCCCATCTTCCCTCTCAGAAATTGTTCACAGGTGCTTCAGACATGGGATGGGGGTCAACATCTAGCTACTTACAAGTACAGGGGGTGTGGATGCCGCTTCAGCAGAAGGAGTATATCAGTGTCAAACAGGTGAGAGCTCTTCTGCAGGCTCTTCAGGCCTTTCATCCTCTTTTCTGTCCAGGCCCTCTCAAGGTATTTGCAGACAATACCACAGTGATATGGTAAATCACCAAACAAGGAGGTACAAGCTCTTACCTTCTTTGCCACTTGGCACTTCTGGTATGGTATCTTGTTATCAAGTATCAAGTGACTTCAAGCAGTTTATATCCCTTCTGGTCAGAACATTGTGGCAGATACTCTGAGCAGGTCTTTAATTCTGTCCCATGAATGGATGCTTCAGAGGGATGTGTTTCTGGACATTATCCACTAGTGGGGTACACCTCAAGTGGATCTTTTTGCTTCCCCTCTGAACAGACAGCTTCCTCTATTTTGTACCAGAGTCCCGGGTCATCTAGTGTGGAAGGCAGACACTCTCTCATTTTTTTAGAAGAGGATGTTTCTTTGTGTATTCCCTCTCCTTCCTCTCATTCAGAAAGTCCTGTCAAGATTCAACAGGATGCTCCCTAAATCTTGTTGGTGACTTCATTTTGGCCATGGCATCACTGGTTCCCTCAACTTCTCCATCTAGACAGGGGCAATCGTCACAAGTTACCTCACAGGGGGGCTCTAATCACATAACACAAGAGACCTCACATCCATCCACACCTGTCCACACTTCAACTGACACTGTGGGTGATAGGATTTTGATTCCTCATAGACACCTTTTTTCCCGAGGATGTGCTGTAAGTCCTGCAAGAGGCCAGGAAACCTTCTAGTAGGAAATGCTACATATCCAACTGGAAGAGGTTTTCTATTTGCTGTCTCTCTCGCAACCTGGGCCTGCTTACCATGGATGTTTTTTTGGTTCTCTCTTATTTGTGTGAGTTGCTCAATGCTGGTTTGGCCTACTCTTCTATTAAGGCTAACTTATCAGCTATCTCTGCTTGTCTACATTTTTCTCCTCCTTTAGCTTCTAGAGTTGAGGTTAAACAATTTCTTAAAAGTGTCCTTAATATTAGACCTCCCAGGAAGCTTTTCCATCTCTCTGGGATCTTAATTTTGTTTTGGAGAAGTTGACTCAGGCTCCTTTTGAGCTTCAGTTTCCTTGCTACATTGTTACATTGTTACATTGTTAGCTCTTACTTCTGCCAGATTGATGTCTGAGGTGCAGACCCTTATGGCTTGCCCTCCTTTTTTGGTCTTTCATGAGGACAGGGTGCCCTTGCACACTAACCCTTAATCTGGCTACCTTTTCCCCTTCTCCGCAATCTGACAGGGAGAGGGTGCTGCATACTTTGGACATGCATAGTTAACTCAGGGTTTGTTTAGATAAAACTAAGGCTATTAGAAAATCTTACCAGTTGTTTCTTTTCATCCTAGATCTTTGGGACTTGCTGTATCCAAGCAAACTATTTCTTCTTGGATTTCTAAGACTATTTCCTTTTGTTATACTTTTCATGGTGACAGCCATCCTTCTTCAGTTAAGGCTCATTCTCCTAGAGCTGTGGCTTCTTCAGATGCTTTTTCAAGGGCTTAGATACTAATATGATTCTTGAGGCAGCTACCTGGACTTCTGTGCATACTTTACCAAGGACTATAAGTTGGAAGGTATCTCTAGAGATATGGCTGTTTTTTCTAGTTCAGTTCTTCATGTTTTTTTTAGAAGACTCTTCTGCCTCTTCCTCCTCCTTAGTTTCCTCTCGAGTTTTGGCACTCTCCCATGTGTTAAGAATACTGCAGCGGTGAATGTAAAGACATGGTACAGTTGTGTATAATTTTGCCATAACGGTAGATGTTCTTGCCTTCACTGCTGTGGTATTTGCCCCCTCCCTCCATCCCCTTAGTCTTTTGCCTTCCTGGATGTACAGGTTACCTCTTGGGTTTCTTGGACTGTGTTTCTACTGGGGCATTCAGTTCTGATTATGTTAGGCCTGGACGTCACCTTTATGCCTATGCAAGGTGCATTTGGGTGACGTTTGGTGTACCTTTTAAAAGCAACAAGTAGTCTTTGATAGACTGGCTGGAAGTTCAAGCTTCCACAGCAGGGAATCCCATCTCTTAAGAATACTGGAGCAGTGAAGGCAAGGACATCCACCGTTATGGTAATATTTTACATAACTGTACTTTCTGTAAGTTTCCTGTCTCTGTACTGCCAGTTTTGAATGCTGTTCTTTTATTTGATTCGACACACTACATACTGTTCAGCTTCATCCTGAAGTTATGAATAACCTGGGAGACAAACATGCACATACTAGCACAGACACATGTTCATAAAAAATCAGAAAGAGCTTTTTTATGTATCAATAAAGCAAGAGTATGTGGGGAAACATAAAAATATACCCATCATGCTTTGCAAGAGTCGTTACTTATTTGTGTTTGACTACTAGCTTGGTACAGGTAGTAATACTGCCTTAAATTCAACAGCACTGCATCTGGCAGCAGTCGTGTACTTAGAGCTTCGGTTAGAATGTCAATAAGCTGTCATATCGCCATTTGGACACTGCATTCTCACCAATGAGAAAGGATTGTATTCGCTTGTATTTTTTTTAGAGTTTTTGCATTAGTGGGTAGTCATAGCTAAGGCAGTAAGTAGGAACATACAAGAGTAAAAATCTATGTCTTTTACAACTTTTTTCTAATCCTAGCTGGGATACTATTCTTAAATCGCAGACCTACGTTAGATGATTGCATCATAAAATTGAACGTCATTGTGCTATTCTCCTCTAAGTACTTTCGCATTTCTAACAACTACATATCAGTTCAGTATTTTAGAGCAACTTTTTCATTGTGATCATTCATATTTCCACATGCTAGAGTTGTTGTACTTCTTGACTAAAACATATAACCCTGGCCTAATTATTTATAACAATAATTAAGAATCTATACACTAAATGGGGGAGGGGGTTAACAAAAATAAGACATTCCACAAGACGTTCAACACTAGGTCAATTGATCTGCTCATCAGATCCTGGGTAGTTTTACTAGGTGGTTCTGAATAAAATTGAAAGCTAACTCTTTTGCAAATTATATGCAGTGTGACCCCTCTGCCAATAAAACAACCCCAAAAGTATGCACTTACTCATGACTGGTCTTAGATAATAATGAGCAGATTCTACACCCCTCCTCAGGCAACCACAGTTTTCGGGTCCATGGTCAAGTAATAACTTTTGATTACTATCTGTCAGGAGTTTACGAGGCTTTCTCTGGGCACTTCAGTATATTCCACAGCTGTAACCTGTATGGTTGGAACCTAAATTTAACTCAATTCTAACTTAAATCTTAACCCTAAACGGTAAGGTTACTTGTGTAGGGTTAAAAACACCCCATTTAAATGTATAACCCTAATGGTTCAAATTACTTACCCAAACATAAAACACCCTACATACTTCTGGAAGATGAAAACATCCAATTACTACCCATAACCTTAATGATTAAGATTACAGTACAAAAGGCATGCAGTTACATTTGATTGCTATGGGTTCTTATATCAACTTATATCTGAAAATAAAATACATACATACAAAAAACTATGTTTTGTAATTCAGTTTACTTAGTACCCCATTGTTTATCTACCCAAAAACTGGAAAAAACACAAGCATCATTTTCATAAAAATTGAACTGAAATATCTTGTGAAAAGGAAAAAAGAACTCACCAAACCAACAACTATAACCTTTGCAATAAAAGTAGCAACCAAATAACAGTCAGAAATACAAAGGTATGGCTCCAGAATAAACAGCTGTAAAAAATCAGTTGCAAAAATCCAAAGCAACAGCAAAATAAGTCCAAAAACTCAGAGGAACTTGATGTTAGCTCAGCTTTATTCACACAAGCGTTTTCACTAGTAGCTTCATCAGGTGTATAAAACATGCTGATTAAGACACCTATTTATACAAATCAGTCAAATCATGTGACAAAATTTAAAGTGAAAATCTTATAAAAATACAAACAGTATAACAAGTAAATAAACTACTAAAAATCACATACATTAAAAACTAAAATTATATGCTAAAAACTCACTTCTTTCGTAAAGGCCTTTTCTGAAGGATTGGTTTGATAGGAACATGGTCATTAAGACCATGTCCATAGTTGGCCCTCAACCTGACAATCCAATTAGCTTCAAGTTCTTCTGTTCTATGCCTTACGTTGCCCCGTCTCACATTCTCATAAGTCCTACCTAACACTGAAAACTTAAATACATGCTGTTCATCTGTATCAGACACATGCTTAGCTAGTGTATTAACTAAATTCTTCTTCTTTATATTATACAGGTGCTCTCTAATTCTTTCTTTTAAAGAGCGGTCAGTTTTGCCTACATAATATTTATTACATAGGACGCAAATCGCAATATATACCACATGCATTGTATTACAAGACGCACTGGTTATAACAGGGAAAAGTTCACCTGTATCTGGATGTTTAAAAACAGAATCTGTGGATACATAGCAACAATAGTTGCAGTCTCCACAAGGCATAGTACCTTCACCAGTAGTTACATGTTTCTGAAAAGTATTATAACATAACCTAGACTTAAGTGACTTTCTATTTTTAAACGAAAACTGGGGGTTTGAGCCTACCAGCGTCTTTATACTTTCATCTGTCATCAGAATACCCCAGTGTTTATTAATAACTTCAGTATACAAACTGACATCCCTAGTGTAATGCAGGGACATCCTGAGCTTATTATTGACAGGTCTTTTTGTTCTACTTAATTTTTCTAAAAAATAAGGTTTAGCTAAGGTTTAGTAATTAATAAATAATTTTATTTATAATAAATAAATTAAGGTTTACTCTGCCTATTAAGTAGCTGACTGACATGACACTCTTTTTTTTATATAACTTACTACTTAAGCAACCTTTATCATCCACACTAATATAGAAGACATCTAAAAAATGTATGCCTACAGCGGAATAATTCAGTGTGAATTTTAAAAATTCAGATGAGATATTAATATATTCCACAAATTGCATTAATTGTTGTTCTGTACCATTCCAAATCAAAAACAAATCATCTACAAATCTTTTATAAAAAGAAATGTAGCAGTTAAAGGGACCATATAACAAATACTTAATAGGCAGAGTATGCACCCGAATTTTGTTTTCAGCAATGTTGCAAAGAACCAGTTTTTTAGGGCATCCAGGCTTAATGCCAAGGATGAAGATTATCAACACTATAAAACTAGAACTGAGGCGGAATTGGTAGCTAGGGGGTATGAGCAAGAGTTAGTGAGTAAGAATTCCATAGCAATGGATCATATGAGATCAACCATAGCTAAACCTTATTTTTTAGAAAAATTAAGTAGAACAAAAAGACCTGTCAATAATAAGCTCAGGATGTTCCTGCATTACACTAGGGATGTAAGTTTGTATACTGAAGTTATTAATAAACACTGGGGTATTCTGATGACAGATGAAAGTATAAAGACGCTGGTAGGCTCAAAACCCCAGTTTTCGTTTAAAAATAGAAAGTCCCTTAAGTCTAGGTTATGTTATAATACTTTTCAGAAACATGTAACTACTGGTGAAGGTACTATGCCTTGTGGAGACTGCAACTATTGTTGCTATGTATCCACAGATTCTGTTTTTAAACATCCAGATACAGGTGAACTTTTCCCTATTATAACCAGTGCATCTTGTAATACAATGCATGTGGTATATATTGCAATTTGCGTCCTGTGTAATCAATATTATGTAGGCAAAACTGACCGCTCTTTAAAAGAAAGAATTAGAGAGCACCTGTATAATATAAAGAAGAAGAATTTAGTTAATGCACTAGCTAAGCATGTGTCTGACACAGATGAACAGCATGTATTTAAGTTTTCAGTGTTAGCTAGGACTTATAAGAATGTGAGACGGGGCAACATAAGGCATAGAACAGAAGAACTTGAAGCTAATTGGATTGTCAGGTTGAGGGCCAACTATGGACATGGTCTTAATGACCATGTTCCTATCAAACCAATCCTTCAGAAAAGGCCTTTACGAAAGAAGTGAGTTTTTAGCATATAATTTTAGTTTTTAATATATGTGATTTTTAATAGTTTATTTACTTGTTATACTGTTTGTATTTTTATAAGATTTTCACTTTAAATTTTGTCACATGATTTGACTGATTTGTATAAATAGGTGTCTTAATCAGCATGTTTTATACACCTGACAAAGCTACTAGTGAAAGCGCTTGTGTGAATAAAGCTGAGCTAACATCAAGTTCCTCTGAGTTTTTGGACTTATTTTGCTGTTGCTTTGGATTTTTACAACTGATTTTTTACAGCTGTTTATTCTGGAGCCATACCTTTGCATTTTTGAACTGAAATGTCTGTTGACTGTAATTACTATTTTAACCTTTTTAATCTGTTACAAATTTTTGTTGTATTCTTGGGGCTTTTCACACTGGGACTCAGCTGAAAATGGGCCACGGGCCCAGTTGGGCTATCCCGGTAAACAAATGTAAAATAAATGAAATAAATAAATAAAGCTACATGCGTATTTGTACAGGGTGCGAGACAAACATCCAGTAACATCTGTCATCAACACCATAAAGTGCAATTACAAAAGTGTTGCATCGGTAATATGGAAGAAAATACAAAGAGGGTGGTAACTTGGGATATTCACCTTACTGAAAGGCACACTGATTTGGGACTTAGTGTATACACACACACACACACACACACACAAAACACATAAAAATGTATACACACACACACACACACACACACATATATACATATATATATATATATATATATATATATGGGTCCCATTCAGAAGATGATCTCAACGGTAAGTCAAACTTCATGTAGTCAAGACCATATGATCGACTTTCCAAAATGTTGAAGCTTTTGAATGGAGATCACAGTAGGGATCGGGGAATTTACCATTTTCCCCATTGTAGTGTGATCTCGGAATTGGTATATTAAATATGCAGGGGGGCTTACCTCCCACACAAAATCTAAACGTCGATCATATGGTCTCGACCATAAGAAGTTTGACTTTCTATTGAGTCAATCCTCTGAATGGGATATATATAGACATATATATATATATATATATATATATATATATATATAGATAGATACACACACACACACACACACACACACACACACACACACACACACACACACACACACACACACACATCTATAGAGGATCCCAGGGCCTCTGCTGCATACCATATATAGGGCATCCGGACTTCTACAGCATGCCATGTACACAGTCCCAGGGCCTCTGCTGCATGCCATATCATATTCAGGATGCCAGTGCCACTGCTACATGCCATATAAAGGATCCCAGGGCCTCTGCTGCATGCCATATAAAGGATCCCAGGGCCTCTGCTGCCTGCTATGTAGTGGGTTCCAAAACCTCTGTTGCATACCCTGTAAAAGGGATTAGGACCTGTGTTGCATGCCATGCAAAGGATTCCAGGATCTCTACTGTATGCCATGCACAGGACCTTGGGGGCTTTACTGCATGTCATGTATAGGGTCCCAGGATCTCTGCTGCATGCTTTTCAGTACATGTAGTTAAGAAATGAAGGTTGGGTACACATATACACTGTTAAGTCAAACATATGCAAGGTGGATTTAGGTGTCTGCTAAGGGTGCATTTTGATTTAGGTGTCTGCTAAGGGTGCATTTTGATTTAGGTGTCTGCTAAGGGTGCATTTTGTCTCCCCTCCTATTTGCGATTTTATGGACAAGATATCAAGGAGCAGGCAAGGTCTAGACAGTATCCAGTTTTGGGATACAAGGATATAATCTTTGCTCTTCTCAGATGATGTTGTCATGTTAGCCTCAAGTAACTGTGTTCACTGGCATATAATGGAGTGATTCACTGCTGAGTGGGAAGTGGCTGAAATGAAAACCAGCACCTCTAAATCTGATCGAAGTTGTGTTAAATTCCAAAAAAGGGGAGGTTGGTTAATGCAAGTGAAGGTCAACAGCTGACTTATCTGGGAGAGTTTAAGTGTCATGAAGTCTTGTTCATGAGTGCACATGGGGGAGATAGGCTGACTGACCAGCAGAAGGATGCAGAAGGACTAGAACTATGGCTGAAGTGGACAGTGGTGGTAAAACAAGAGCTGAGTCATATGAAGAAGCTGTCAGGTCAGTCTTTTCCCCTATCCTTACCCGAGGTAATGATTTTGGGGTTGGGGATACAAGGATGAGATCATGCATACAAGCATTAGAAATGAGGTTCCTGCAAAGGTAGCAAGACTCCCTCCCTGGTGAAGTGGTAATCTGATAGGAATTTGGAAGTGGTAATCTGACAAGAATGTGGAAGTGGTAATCTGACAGGAATTTGGAAGTGGTAATCTGACAGGAATTTGGAAGTGGTAATCTGACAGGAATTTGGAACCTCTGAGATGAGAAGAGTGAATTCAACCACTATGTATACCTCATGTGGATGCTGCCTTTCTGTCTCCCATGAAAGGTTTACATGGCAAAGGCCACTGGGAGGAGGCCCACAAGGCAGATCCAGGATATGCTGGAAAAATTATATGTCTCAGCATGTCCAGAAACACCTGAAAAAAAAGCTAGTGCTGAGAGGGAGACATTTGTTTGTTTTATTTTATTTGCATTCATTTACTAGAGTGGTCCAGCTGGGCCAAAAAAAGACCCTTTTAAATGAATGTAGACCTAGGGAGAAATTGCCCATTCTATTCAGTACTACCATGCTGCAAACAAAACAACAGAACTAGAATTATCATCTCAATGCTAATTGTAGGGCACCTGATCAAATATAAAAAAAAATGTTTTGAACAGTTTTGAACAATGTGAAAACATTATTGCTAAAGTAGATGGATGTGAATCCTCCTTACACATCCACCTGTCTTTTTACTTACTCCACCTCTCCATCCTGTTCACTTTCCTCTTTTACTAACCCTCATTGTCCTTCCATTGACCCATCCTGTCCCGTCCCTCTTCTACTAACCCTCATTGTCCTAGCATTGATCCCTCCTGTCTACTTCCCTCTTCTACTAACCCTCATTGTCCTACCATTGATCCATCCTATCTACTTCCCTCTTCTACTAACCCTCATTGTCCTACCATTGATCCCTCCTGTTTCTACTAACCCTCATTGTCCTACCATTGATCCCTCCTGTCTACTTCCCTCTTCTACTAACCCTCATTGTCCTACCATTGATCCCTCCTGTCTACTTCCCTCTTCTACTAACCCTCATTGTCCTACCATTGATCCCTCCTGTCCAATGTCCCCCTTCTACTAACCCTCATTGTCCTACCATTGATCCCTCCTGTCTATGTCCCTCTTCTACTAACCCTCATTGTCCTACCATTGATCCCTCCTGTCTACATCCCTCTTCTACTAACCCTCATTGTCCTACCATTGACCCCTCCTGTCTACATCCCTCTTCTACTAACCCTCATTGTCCTACCATTGATCCCTCCTGTCTACGTCCCTCTTCTACTAACCCTCATTGTCCTACCATTGATCCCTCCTATCTACGTCCCTCTTCTACTAACCCTCATTGTCCTACCATTGACCCATCCTGTCAACTTCCCTCTCCTACTAACCCTCATTGTCCTACCATTGATCCCTCCTGTCTACGTCCCTCTTCTACTAACCCTCATTGTCCTACCATTGATCCCTCCTGTCTACGTCCCTCTTCTACTAACCCTCATTGTCCTACCATTGATCCACACTATCCACTTCCCTCTCCTACTAACCCTCATTGTCCTACCATTGATCCCTCCTGCCCACGTCCCTCTCCTACTAACCCTCATTGTCCTACCATTGATCCCTCCTGTCTACGTCCCTCTTCTACTAACCCTCATTGTCCTAGCATTGATCCCTCCTGTCCACTTCCCTCTTCTACTAACCCTCATTGTCCTACTATTGATCCCTCCTGTCTACGTCCCTCTTCTACTAACCCTCATTGTCCTACCATAGATCCCTCCTGTCTAAGTCCCTCTTCTACTAACCCTCATTGTCCTACCATTGATCCCTCCTGTCCAATGTCCCTCTTCTACTAACCCTCATTGTCCTACCATTGATCCCTCCTGTCTACATCCCTCTTCTACTAACCCTCATTGTCCTACCATTGATCCCTCCTGTCTACGTCCCTCTTCTACTAACCCTCATTGTCTTACCATTGATCCCTCCTGTCTACGTCCCTCTTCTACTAACCCTCATTGTCCTACCATTGATCCCTCCTGTCTACGTCCCTCTTCTACTAACCCTCATTGTCCTACCATTGATCCCTCCTGTCCCGTCCCTCTTCTACTAACCCTCATTGTCCTAGCATTGATCCCTCCTGTCCACTTCCCTCTTCTACTAACCCTCATTGTCCTACCATTGATCCCTCCTGTCTACGTCCCTTTTCTACTAACCCTCATTGTCCTACCATTGATCCCTCCTGTCTACGTCCCTCTTCTAATAACCCTCATTGTCCTACCATTGATCCCTCCTGTCTACGTCCCTCTTCTACTAACCCTCATTGTCCTACCATTGATCCCTCCTGTCCACTTCCCTCTTCTACTAACCCTCATTGTCCTACCATTGATCCCTCCTGTCTACGTCCCTCTTCTACTAACCCTCATTGTCCTACCATTGATCCCTCCTGTCTACGTCCCTCTTCTACTAACCCTCATTGTCCTACCATTGATCCCTCCTGTCTACGTCCCTCTTCTACTAACTCTCATTGTCCTACCATTGATCCCTCCTGTTTCTACTAACCCTCATTGTCCTACCATTGATCCATCCTGTCCACGTCCCTCTCCTATTAACCCTCATTGTCCTACCATTGATCCATCCTGTCTACGTCCCTCTTCTACTAACCCTCATTGTCCTACCATTGATCCCTCCTGTCTACTTCTTTCTCTTCCTAACCCTTATAGACCTACCACTGAACCAGGCGAGACATTCAGGTACTCTCGCAGCCTACCTTAATATCATTCCACCGCTATATCTGCAACAATATCGTCTTACTTTGCTGATTCCTGCAACAGGAATCATATAGCCTATCGCTCAGCTATTACTCCTCTTAAACATGCGAAAATTTTAAGTACCTAGTATCTAATTAATTCCTATATCTGCTTTTCACCCACTGCATGAAGTGCCCCATATAAATTTTGCTAGCTGAAAACTACTCATAAGGAATGTTCACATGTATATACTTTGTATTGCTTGTATAATACCTTTGATTTGAAAATGATTACTTATGTACTGTTTTTTTCACCAGTTGTATAAGATGCCAATAATATGTACTAAATGTCTTTATTAATGTAAATTCTGTATTGTTTATAAAATGTCTTATATGTGGAGCTTTCCTCCCTAGGACACCACTGAAAATGGGGACGTCTGGCCCAGCTGGACCATCCCGGTAAACAAATGCAAATAAACAAATATACAAGAGAAGCACATGGCCAAAGGTTTTGTTTTGGAGTTGGATTTAAACTCTGCCTTTTCTGGGTCACAGAAACATCTTAACCAGATTTTTGGAGTGGAAAGCAATCCTTCTCCAATGTTACTGCTGCTGCCCAGGCAACTCCTTTGGAGGAAGAAACATTCCCTACTGAGTTTAAGGAATTTGAAGGGAATTTATTCAAACTTAAAAGACTCCAGTGTCAGCCCCTGCACTTGAAGGTGTGCCTGCATTATAAAATTGTTCCTTGAGAACTGAGGGTTCTGTGTATGCTCACCTATAGAACAACATATCCCAAGTTATTGAGAAGGCTGCAGGTGCTTGATCTTGAATTAAGCTTTTATGACATCTGTCTTCCCAGTGACTTTTTTAAGCCTCTGGAAAATGAGATGACGGCTTTGGTTGAGACTGCACAAAAGGAGATCAATGAAAAGTTTAGTGCTGAGTTTTTGTCATTCCAGGCTTGATAACCTTTTCAACAATTTATCTGCTTTTCAGTTATGCTTACAACAGCAAAAGAAAAGGAAATTTGAAAAGGACTTTTCCAATTTTAAGAAAGGGAATATTTTTTCTTGGCCACATACCACTAGGGTTGAGACGGCTTCTGTAGGTGTGATTGATGAGGTTAAGGCTGTCCAGCCCCAGACTGACAGCGGAGCAGCTAAAGTCCCTGCTGGCTCTGCAACTGCTGGAAATACATTTGATTCAGCTGTGCAACCTGATTTAGTTGCTAGATGCAAGGAGCCGATAGCTGCTACAGGAAGAGGTTTAGCACTTCCTCTGGTTTATCCAGAGTTACCACTTCCAGTAAGACAGATATGGTGGCACGGAGGGGTTGGTCTATGAGCAGAGTACAAATGAAATGCAAAGCCTCTATGGACTGGGAACCTTATGCCACTGCCAAGAACAAGAGGAGATAAGTACCATTTCTTTGGTTTTTAACCTTTCTTCTGTTCCTTTGACTGAGCATCAGACATCAGTTTTAAACAGAGGGTTGTCATTTATTCCTGCACAATGATGTAATTATTGACTTGAAAATGTTTAGTCGGAATATTATGTTACGTACTATGATTCCAAACAATAATACTCAGAACATTAATATGTTTAAGAAACCCAGCACATATGTTCGTCTTTTGCACCCACATCTTGAGACTTTTATGAATGTATGCGAGAACGACATACGTAATCTTTTTGTGAATGAGCGTGGCTCATATATGGTTTCATCAGTTTGACACATGAGGAGGCAATGGCTCTGGCTGAATTGAAATCACACCCAGATTTGTATTATCGACCTGTGGATAAAAAGGGTGCAATAGTAGCTTGTGATAGATTGGCATATTGAAGAGCCATAAGATGAATGTTTTAAGATGGATGTACATATGAGAAAATCATATGAGCTGCTGTGATGATGATAATTGCTTGTATCAAGGCCTCTCTTTACATCTTTTCTATGTCTGGTGGCATAGATCATGATATGTATGATTACTTTTTGGTCATCAATCCAGTCATACCTATCATACATGGATTGCCTAAAATACATAAACATTTGGTTGACCTAACCATATGACCTATAGTATCTGGACATGGGTGGGTCACAGAGACCCTCCCTGTTTTGTAGAGAAAACCATTAAAACAGTTGTTGAAGTAGCTCCAAGTGTCCTCAAAGACACTAAACATTCTCTATATACTCTCTCTCAATGTCTTAATGCTAGAGGGGATGTTGCTGGATGTGTTATGCTCAACGTGTTAATGCTAAAAAGGATATTGCTGGATGTGTTATGGAAGCTTTGGATGTCTGTCTAGAGGGGATGTTGCTGGAATTGTTATACTCACTGTGTTAATGCTGGAGGGGATATTGCTGGATATGTTATACTCACTGTCTTAATGTTAGAGGGGATGTTGTGGATGTGTTATACTCAATGTGTTAATGCTAGAGGGGATGTTGCTGGATGTGTTATGCTCACTGTGTTAATGCTGGAAGAGATGTTGCTGGATGTGTTATGCTCACTGTGTTAATGCTAGAGGGGATGTCAGATGTGTTATGCTCAATGTGTTAATGCTAGAGGGGATGTTGCTGGATGTGTTATGCTCACTGTGTTAATGCTGGAGGGGATGTTGCTGGATGTGTTATGCTCACTGTGTTAATAATGGAGGATGTTGCTGGATGTGTTATGCTCACTGTGTTAATGCTAGAGGGGATGTTGTTGGATGTGTTATGCTCAATGTGTTAATGCTGGAGGGGATGTTGCTGGATGTGTTATGCTCACTGTGTTAATGCTAGAGGATGTTGCTGGATGTGTTATGCTCACTGTGTTAATGCTAGAGGGATGTTGCTGGATGTGTTATGCTCACTGTGTTAATGCTGGAGGGGATGTTGCTGGATGTGTTATGCTCAATGTGTTAATGCTAGAGGGGATGTTGCTGGATGTGTTATGCTCACTGTGTTAATGCTGGAGGGATGTTGCTGGATGTGTTATGCTCACTGTGTTAATGCTGGAGGGATGTTGCTGGATGTGTTATGCTCACTGTGTTAATGCTAGAGGGGATGTTGTCGGATGTGTTATGCTCAATGTGTTAATGCTAGAGGGATGTTGCTGGATGTGTTATGCTCACTGTGTTAATGCCAGAGGGGATGTTGCTGGATGTGTTATGCTCAATGTGTTAATGCTGGAGGGGATGTTGCTGGATGTGTTATGCTCACTGTGTTAATGCTGGAGGAGATGTTGCTGGATGTGTTATGCTCACTGTGTTAATGCCAGAGGGGTTGTTGCTGAATGTGTTATGCTCATTGTGTTAATGCTGGAGGGGATGTGGCTGGATGTGCTATGCTCAATGTGTTAATGCTGGAGGGGATGTTGTCGGATGTGTTATCCTCACTGTGTTAATGCTAGAGGTGATGTTTCTGGATGTGTTGCACTCACTGTGTTAATGCCAGAGTGGTTGTTGCTGGATGTGTTATGCTCAATGTGTTAATGCTGGAGGAGATGTTGCTGGATGTGTTATGCTCACTGTGTTAATGCTGGAGGAGATGTTGCTGGATGTGTTATGCTCACTGTGTTAATGCTAGAGGGGATGTTGCTGGATGTGTTATGCTCACTGTGTTAATGCTGGAGGGGATGTTGCTGGATGTGTTATGCTCAATGTGTTAATGCTGGAGGGGATGTTTCTGGATGTGTTATAATCACTGTGTTAATGATGGAGGGGATGTTGCTGGATGTGTTATGCTCACTGTGTTAATGCTGCAGGGGATGTTTCTGGATGTGTTATGCTCAATGTGTTAATGCTGCAGGGGATGTTGCTGGATGTGTTATGCTCACTGTGTTAATGCTGCAGGGGATGTTTCTGGATGTGTTATGCTCAATGTGTTAATGCTGCAGGGGATGTTGATGGATGTGTTATTCTCACTGTGTTAATGCTGGAGGGGATGTTGCTGGTTGTGTTATAATCACTGTGTTAATGCTAGAAAGGATGTTGCTGGATGTGTTATGCTCACTGTGTTAATGCTGGAGGGGATGTTGTCGGATGTATATTCCTTACTATGTTAATGCTAGAGGGGATGTTGCTGGATGTGTTATGCTCACTGTGTTAATGCTGGAGGAGATGTTGCTGGATGCATTATGCTCAATGTGTTAATGCCAGAGGGGTTGTTGCTGGATGTGCTATGCTCATTGTGTTAATGCTGGAGGGGGATGTGGCTGGATGTGCTATGCTCAATGTGTTAATGCTGGAGGGAATGTTGACGGATGTGTTGTCCTCACTGTGTTACTGCTAGAGGGGATGTTGCTGCTTGTGTTATATTCACTGTGTTAATACTAGAAAGGATGCTGTGGATGTGTTATGCTCACTTTGTTAATGCTAGAGGGGATGTTGTTACTTGTGTTATAATCACAGTGTTAATGCTAGAAAGGATGTTGTGGCTGAGTTATGCTCACTGTGTTAATGCTAGAGGGGATGTTTCTGGATGTGTTATTCTCACTGTGTTAATGATGGAGGGGATGTTGCTGGATGTGTTACGCTCACTGTGTTAATGCTGGAGGGGATGTTTCTGGATGTGTTATTCTCACTGTGTTAATGATGGAGGGGATGTTGCTGGATGTGTTACGCTCACTGTGTTAATGCTGGAGGGGATGTTGCTGGATGTGTTAATCTCACTGTGTTAATGCTGGAGGGGATGTTGCTGGATGTGTTATGCTCCTGCAGGGGATGTTTCTGGATGTGTTATGCTCACTGTGTTAATGCTGGAGGGGATGTTGTCGGATCTGTTATGCTCAATGTGTTAATGCTGTAGGGGATGTTGCTGGATGTGTTATGCTCACTGTGTTAATGCTGGAGGGGGTGTTGCTGGTTGTGTTATTATCACTGTATTAATGCTAGAAAGGATGTTGCTGGATGTGTTATGCTCACTGTATTAATGCTGGAGGGGATGTTGTCGGATGTATATTCCTCACTGTGTTAATGCTAGAGGGGATGTTGCTGCTTGTGTTATAATCACTGCGTTAATGCTACAGGGGATGTTGCTGGATGTGTTATGCTCAATGTGTTAATGCTGCAGGGGATGTTGATGGATGTGTTATTCTCACTGTTTTAATGCTGGAGGGGATGTTGCTGGTTGTGTTATTATCACTGTATTAATGCTAGAAAGGATGTTGCTGGATGTGTTATGCTCACTGTATTAATGCTGGAGGGGATGTTGTCGGATGTATATTCCTCACTGTGTTAATGCTAGAGGGGATGTTGCTGCTTGTGTTATAATCACTGTGTTAATGCTACAGGGGATGTTGCTGGATGTGTTATGCTCAATGTGTTAATGCTGGATGTGTTATGTTCACTGTATTAATGCTGGACAGGATGTGGCTGAATGTGCTATGCTCAATGTGTTAATGCTAGAGGGGATGTTTCTGGATGTGTTATTCTCACTGTGTTAATGCTGGAGGGGATGTTGTCTGATGTGTTATGCTCACTGTGTTAATGCTAGAGGGGATGTTTCTGGATGTGTTATTCTCACTGTGTTAATGCTAGAGGGGATGTTGCTGGATGTGTTATGCTCACTGTGTTAATGCTGGAGGGGATGTTTCTGGATGTGTTATGCTCAATGTGTTAATGCTGCAGGGGATGTTGATGGATGTGTTATAATCACTGTGTTAATGCTAGAAAGGATGTTGCTGGAT
Organism: Protopterus annectens; assembly: GCF_019279795.1. NCBI lineage: Eukaryota > Metazoa > Chordata > Ceratodontiformes > Protopteridae > Protopterus > Protopterus annectens. The sequence goes on along the minus strand of NC_056747.1, from coordinate 22,083,996 downwards.
GTGTTATGCTCAATGTGTTAATGCTGGAGGGGATGTTGTCGGATGTATATTCCTCACTGTGTTAATGCTAGAGGGGATGTTGCTGCTTGTGTTATAATCACTGTGTTAATGCTACAGGGGATGTTGCTGGATGTGTTATGCTCAATGTGTTAATGCTGGATGTGTTATGTTCACTGTGTTAATGCTGGAGTGGATGTGGCTGAATGTGCTATGCTCAATGTGTTAATGCTGGAGGGGATGTTGCTGGATGTGCTATGCTCAATGTGTTAATGCTGGAGGGGATGTTGTTGGATGTCTTGTCCTCATTGTGTTAATGCTAGTGGGGATGTTGCTGCTTGTGTTATAATCACTGTGTTAATGCTAGAAGGGATGTTGTGGATGTGTTATTCTCACTATGTTAGTGCTAGAGGGGATGTTTCTGGATGTGTTATGCTCACTGTGTTTATGATGGAGGGGATATTGCTGGATGTGATATGCTCACTGTGTTAATGCTGGAGGGGATGTTGCTGGATGTGCTATGCTCACTGTGTTAATGCTGGAGGGGATGTTGTCGGATGTATATTCCTTACTGTGTTAATGCTAGAGGGGATGTTGCTGCTTGTGTTATAATCACTGTGTTAATGCTACAGGGGATTTTGCTGGATGTGCTATGCTCAATGTGTTAATGCTGGAGGGGATGTTGCTGGATGTTTTATGCTTACTGTGTTAATGCTAGAGGGGATGTTGCTGAATGTGTTATGCTCACTGTGTTAATGCTGGAGGGATGTTGCTGGATGTGTTATGCTTATTGTGTTAATGCTGGAGGGGATGTTGTCGGATGTGTTGTCCTCACTGTGTTAATGCTAGAGGGGATGTTGCTGCCTGTGTTATAATCACTGCATTAATACTAGAAAGGATGTTGTGAATGTGTTATGCTCACTGTGTTAATGCTGGAGGGATGTTGCTACTTGTGTTATAATCACTGTGTTAATGCTAGAAAGTATGTTGTGGCTGTGTTATGCTCACTGTGTTAATGCTGGAGGGGATGTTTCTGGATGTGTTATTCTCACTGTGTTAATGCTGGAGGGGATGTTGCTGGTTGTGTTGTAATCACTGTGTTAATGCTAGAAAGGATGTTGCTGGATGTGTTATGCTCACTGTGTTAATACTGGAGGGGATGTTTCTGGATGTGTTATGCTCAATGTGTTAATGCTGCAGGGGATGTTTCTGGATGTGTTACGCTCACTGTGTTAATGCTGGAGGGGATGTTTCTGGATGTGTTATGCTCACTGTATTAATGCTGGAGGGGATGTTGCTGCTTGTGTTATAATCACTGTGTTAATGCTACAGGGGATGTTGCTGGATGTGTTATGCTCAATGTGTTAATGCTGGATGTGTTATGTTCACTGTGTTAATCCTGGAGTGGATGTGGCTGAATGTGCTATGCTCAATGTGTTAATGCTGGAGGGGATGCTGTCGGATGTCTTGTCCTCACAGTGTTAATGCTGGAGGGGATGTTGCTGGATGTGTTATGCTCACTGTGTTAATGCTGGAGAGGATGTTGCTGGATGTGCTATGCTCAATGTGTTAATGCTGGAGGGGATGTTGTTGGATGTCTTGTCCTCATTGTGTTAATGCTAGTGGGGATGTTGCTGCTTGTGTTATAATCACTGTGTTAATGCTAGAAGGGATGTTGTGGATGTGTTATTCTCACTATGTTAGTGCTAGAGGGGATGTTTCTGGATGTGTTATGCTCACTGTGTTAATGATGGAGGGGATATTGCTGGATGTGTTATGCTCACTGTGTTAATGCTGGAGGGGATGTTGCTGGATGTTTTATGCTTACTGTGTTAATGCTAGAGGGGATGTTGCTGAATGTGTTATGCTCACTGTGTTAATGCTGGAGGGATGTTGCTGGATGTGTTATGCTTATTGTGTTAATGCTGGAGGGGATGTTGCTGGATGTGCTATGCTCAATGTGTTAATGCTGGAGGGGATGTTGTCGGATGTGTTGTCCTCACTGTGTTAATGCTAGAGGGGATGTTGCTGCCTGTGTTATAATCACTGCGTTAATACTAGAAAGGATGTTGTGGATGTGTTATGCTCACTGTGTTAATGCTGGAGGGATGTTGCTACTTGTGTTATAATCACTGTGTTAATGCTAGAAAGTATGTTGTGGCTGTGTTATGCTCACTGTGTTAATGCTAGAGGGGATGTTTCTGGATGTGTTATTCTCACTGTGTTAATGATGGAGGGGATGTTGCTGGATGTGTTATGCTCACTGTGTTAATGCTAGAGGGGATGTTTCTGGATGTGTTATTCTCACTGTGTTAATGCTGGAGGGGATGTTGCTGGTTGTGTTGTAATCTCTGTGTTAATGCTAGAAAGGATGTTGCTGGATGTGTTATGCTCACTGTGTTAATGCTGGAGGGGATGTTGCTGGATGTGTTATGCTCACTGTGTTAATGCTAGAGGGGATGTTGCTGGATGTGTTATTCTCACTGTGTTAATGCTGGAGGGGATGTTTCTGGATGTGTTATGCTCACTGTGTTAATGCTAGAGGTGATGTTTCTGGATGTGTTACGCTCAATGTGTTAATGCTGGAGGGGATGTTTCTGGATGTGTTATGCTCACTGTGTTAATGCTGGAGGGTATGTTGCTGCTTGTGTTATGCTCAATGTGTTAATGCTAAAGGGGATGGTGCTTGATGTGTTATGCTGAATGTGTTAATGCTAGAGGGGATGTTGCTTGATATGGTATGCTAACTTTGTTGATGCTAGAGGGGATGTTGCTGGATGTGTTATGCTCACTGTTAATGCTACAGGGGATGTTGCTGGATGTGTTATGCTCACTGTGTTAATGCTAGTGGGGATGTTGCTGGATGTGTTTTGCTCACTGTGTTAATGCTAGAAGGGCTGTTGCTGGATGCGTTATGCTCAATGTGTTAATGCTAGAGGGGATGTTTCTGGATATGTTATTCTCACTGTGTTAATGCTGGAGGGGATGTTGCTGGTTGTGTTATAATCACTGTGTTAATGCTCGAAAGGATGTTGCTGGATGTGTTATGCTCACTGTGTTAATGCTGGAGGGGATGTTGTCGGATGTGTTATTCTCACTGTGTTAATGCCAGAGGGGTTGTTGCTGGATGTGTTATGCTCATTGTGTTAATGCTGGAGGGGATGTTGCTGGATGTGCTATGCTCAATGTGTTAATGCTGGAGGGGATTTTGTTGGATGTGTTGTCCTCACTGTGTTAATGCTAGAGGGTATGTTGCTGCTTGTGTTATGCTCAATGTGTTAATGCTAAAGGGGATGGTGCTTGACGTGTTATGCTGAATGTGTTAATGCTAGAGGGGATGTTGCTTGATATGGTATGCTAACTCTGTTGATGCTAGAGGGGATGTTGCTGGATGTGTTATGCTCACTGTTAATGCTACAGGGGATGTTGCTGGATGTGTTATGCTCACTGTGTTAATGCTAGTGGGGATGTTGCTGGATGTGTTTTGCTCACTGTGTTAATGCTAGAAGGGCTGTTGCTGGATGCATTATGCTCAATGTGTTAATGCTAGAGGGGATGTTTCTGGATATGTTATTCTCACTGTGTTAATGCTGGAGGGGATGTTGCTGGTTGTGTTATAATCACTGTGTTAATGCTAGAAAGGATGTTGCTGGATGTGTTATGCTCACTGTGTTAATGCTGGAGGGGATGTTGTCGGATGTGTTATGCTCACTGTGTTAATGCTGGAAGGGATGTTGCTGGATGTGTTATTCTCACTGTGTTAATGCTGGAGGGGATGTTGCTGGATGTGCTATGCTCAATGTGTTAATGCTGGAGGGGATTTTGTCGGATGTGTTGTCCTCACTGTGTTAATGCTAGAGGGTATGCTGCTGCTTGTGTTATGCTCAATGTGTTAATGCTAAAGGGGATGGTGCTTGACGTGTTATGCTGAATGTGTTAATGCTAGAGGGGATGTTGCTGGATGTGTTATGCTCAATGTGTTAATGCTAAAGGGGATGGTGCTTGACGTGTTATGCTGAATGTGTTAATGCTAGAGGGGATGTTGCTTGATATGGTATGCTAACTTTGTTGATGCTAGAGGGGATGTTGCTGGATCTGTTATGCTCACTGTGTTAATTCTAGAGGAGATGTTGCAGGATGTGTTATGGTCAATGTGTTAATGCTAGAGGGGATGTTGCTGGATGCATTATGCTCATTGTGTTAATGCTGGGGGGGATGTTGAGGAATGTGTTATGCTAAATGTGTTAATGCTGCAGGGGATGTTGCTGGATGTGTTATTATCACTGTGTTAATGCTGGAGGGGATGTTGCTGGATGTGTTATGCTCAATGTGTTAATGCTAGAGGGGATGTTGTTGGATGTGTTACGCTCAATGTGTTAATGCTGGAGGGGATGTTTCTGGATGTGTTCTTCTCATTGTGTTAACGCTGCAGGGGATGTTGATGGATGTGTTATAATCACTGTGTTAATGCTAGAAAGGATGTTGCTGGAAGTGTTATGCTCACTGTGTTAATGCTGGATGGGATGTTGTCGGATGTATATTACTTACTGTGTTAATGCTAGAGGGGATGTTGCTGGATGTGTTATAATCACTGTGTTAATGCTAGAGGGGATGTTTTTGGATGTGTTATGCTCACTTTCTTAATGCTAGAGGGGATGTTGTCGGATGTGTTATGCTCACTGTTAATGCTACAGGGGATGTTGCTGGATGTGTTATGCTCACTGTGTTAATGCTAGTGGGGATGTTGTTGGATGTGTTTTGCTCACTGTGTTAATGCTAGAAGGGATGTTGCTGGATGTGTTATGCTCAATGTGTTAATGCTAAAGGGGATGGTGCTTGACGTGTTATGCTGAATGTGTTAATGCTAGAGGGGATGTTGCTTGATATGGTATGCTAACATTGTTGATGCTAGAGGGGATGTTGCTGGATGTGTTATGCTCACTGTGTTAATTCTAGAGGAGATGTTGCAAGATGTGTTATGCTCACTGTGTTAATGCTACAGGGGATTTTGCTGGATGTGTTATGGAACCTTTGGATGTCTGTCTAAAGAGGATGTTGCTGGATGTGTTTTGCTCAATGGGTTAATGCTAGAGTTGATGTTTTGGATGTGTTATGCTCAGTGTATTAATCCTAGAGGGGATGTTTCAGGATGTGTTATGCTCACTGTGTTAATGCTAGAGGGGATTTTGCTGGATGTATTATGCTCACTGTGTTAATGCTAGAGGGGATGTTGCTGGATGTGCTGTGCTCACTGTGTTAATGCTATAGGGGATGTTGTCGGATGTGTTATGCTCAATGTGTTAATGTAGAGGGGGTGTTGCTGGATGTGCTATGCTCACTGTGTTAATGCTAGAGGGGATGTTGTTTGATGTGTTATGCTCACTGTGTAATGCTAAAGGGGATGCTGCTGGATGTGTTTTGCTCACTGTGTTAATGCTAGGGTGGGTGGTGTTGGATGTGTTATGCTCAATGTCTTAATGCTAGAGGGGATGTTGCTGGATGTGTTATGCTCACTGTGTTAATGCTGGAGGGGATGTTGCTGGATGTGTTATGCTCACTGTGTTAATTCTAGAGGAGATGTTACAGGATGTGTTATGTTCACTGTGTTAATGTTACAGGCCATTTTGCTGGATGTGTTATGGAAGCTTTGGATGTCTGTCTAAAGAGGATGTTGCTGGATGTGTTTTGCTCAATGTGTTAATGCTGGAGGAGATGTTGCAGGTTGTGTTACGCTCAATGTATTAATGATGGAGGGGATGTTGCTGTGTTTTGTTATATGTGTACACCTTAGTGCTGAAGTTAATATACCCTAAAATCACATTTTTTGTGCCCTATATTTTTATTCGGGCTTAAGAGAGATAAAGTCATTTAAACCTGGTGTAACATTAGAATTATAATGTAGCTACCATTTCATTTCAGCTCTTTCCAAGTCATTCTTCCAATCTCCACCTCTTATATCCTTTGGCACAACTTCCAGAATTCCAATTATAAAAGTGTGATTAGGGTTGGTTTTAATATGTCTATATAACTCATTTTATATATATATATATATATATATATATATATATATATATATATATATATATATATATATTTTCATCTTGTTTTCTAATATCATAGAGGTGCTTGTATATCCTCTTTTTCAGCATCCTCTCAGTTTTACCTATGTAAAAATGGAAACAGGTCTGGCAAACAGCAATATACATCACCCCATCTGTGTTACAGTAACCCTTTGCCAACTTAATTTCAAAACTAGTCCCTTCGATGTGAACTACTGGGGATGTCATAATGTGCCTGGAATACTCACAGGCGCCACATTCCATCGTACCTCTTGTACTTGTAAAAGGCTTAGAAATAGAATGTTCTAATAAACATTTCATATTATTGTTGGTCCTAAATACAAATGTTGGTTCTGGTCCAAGAATTTCTTCTATCTCATTTCCTTTAAACAGTAACTAGTTTTTCCTTAAAATGAATTTTATTTTGTTACTGTTCTCGCTATAAGTGATAACCATTGACTGGGTAAAATCACCTCTAGACTGAGTGTTATTTTCATCATGTAATTTAACACCCAACAGTGGTTTATATCTTACCCCCCATTCACTTATAACTTGTTGACAAATGCGTAGCACAAATTCATAAGGGTACTTCCTTTCTACAAAAAAACCTACCAATTTACTCATTTCTAACTTAACTAATTCTAAATTCGAGCACATCCTTGCAATACGGACCATATGGCCCTTCACTATATTCCTCTTGATATACAATGGATGGCTACTCTTAAATTCTAAGTAATCATTGGAAAATGTAGGTTTTCGGTAAATCCTTGATTCAAAACATTTATTTTCCACATTCTTTGACAATGTAACAAATGTGGAGTATACATTTTACTTTGTATATGCTGCTAATGCTCTGGAGTTTTTATCACATCGTGGAATAAATTGTGTTTTCATCACTCGAGTGAATTCCTTGTTTTCCCAGCATATAGAGAGTGTTCTTGGTGTCAGTTTGTTTCTCTCTGTGCCAGTTTTCGTTTCATGGTAGTGTTCTTGGTGTCAGTTTGTTTCTCACTGTGCCGGTTTTTGTTTCATGGTAGTGTTCTTGGTGTCAGTTTGTTTCTCGCTGTGCTGGTTTTTGTTTCATGGTAGTGTTCTTGATGTCAGTTTGTTTCTCGCTGTGCCGGTTTTCGTTTCATGGTAGTGTTCTTGGTGTCAGTTTGTTTCTCTCTGTGCCAGTTTTCATTTCATGGTAGTGTTCTTGGTGACAGTTTGTTTCTCGCTGTACCAGTTTTCATTTCATAGTAGTGTTCCTGGTGTCAGTTTGTTTCTCGCTGTGCTGGTTTTCGTTTCATGGTAGTGTTCTTGGTGTCAGTTTGTTTCTCTCTGTGCTGGTTTTCATTTCATGGTAGTGTTCTTGGTGTCAGTTTGCTTCTCTCTGTGCCGGTTTTCGTTTCTTGGTGTCAGTTTGTTTCTCTCTGTGCCGGTTTTCGTTTCATGGTAGTGTTCTTGGTGTCAGTGTTTCTCTCTGTGCCAGTTTTCATTTCATGGTTTTGGATTTGGTGGCTGGAAATTCATTGGAGGTGCCGCACAAGGGAAGTGCCTTCCTTTTTTCCTAACGACACTAATATTAACAGTATTCTTGGTGCTACTTCAATAATTGGCTTGACTTATGAAGTCCCAAGAGCATAAATTATTTTGTTAGACAAAATGAAATTCTACACCCTCATAATGCCTTTTTTACCTATACCAAAAATTATACTTACCATCATATTTAGGCAAGCATAGGAAAATATGAAGGTGTTACAGATTAATGCTAGTAGCCTGAACAAGAAACTCCACTCCCTACAAGCCCTTAAACAAGCAAAGGAAAATATGAAGGTGTTACTGATCGATGCTAGGGGCCTGAACAAGAAACACCACACCATACACGCCCAGAAACAAGCAAAGGAAAATATGAAGGTGTTACTGATCGATGCTAGGAGCCCGAACAAGAAACTCCACTCCCTACAAGCCCTGAAACAAGCAAAAGAAAATATGAAGGTGTTACTGATCAATGCTTGGAGCCTGAACAAGAAACTCCACTCCCTACAAGCTGAACAAGCAAAGGAAAATATGAAGGTGTTACTGATCTATGCTAGGAGCCTGAACAAGAAACTCCACTCTCTACAAGCCCTGAAACAAGCAAAGGAAAATATGAAGGTGTTACTGATCTATGCTAGGAGCCTGAACAAGAAACTCCACTCTCTACAAGCCCTGAAACAAGCAAAGGAAAATATGAAGGTGTTACTGATCTATGCTAGGAGCCTGAACAAGAAACTCCACTCTCTACAAGCCCTGAAACAAGCAAAGGAAAATATGAAGGTGTTACTGATCGATGCTAAGAGCCTGAACAAGAACCTCCCCCCCTACAAGTCCTGAAACAAGCAAAGAAAAACATGAAGGTGTTACTGATCGATGCTATAGGTCTAAACAAGAAACTCCACTCCCTACAAGCCCTGAAACAAGCACAGGATAATATGAAGGTGTTACAGATTAATGTTAGGACCATGTTAAAAAAAAACACATTTACTACTAACTCTCCTCACTTTGGAGGATGTCATACCTCTCCAAATCCTACTGCAAAAAACATGTGCAAATACAGAAATAATGATAGGGCAAGGGTCCTTTAGAACATACATGAAAACACAAAGATTATAAGACCAATATTTAAAATATGTCCCTGATTTTGGGTCTTTGTCCACCGTTACTTTAGGCACTGTCCAAATTTCTTGTGTTAAGAGGTTGAGAGGTACGCTACAGAGGCAGTGGATAGTTGTCAATTAGAATGTTGCAGTAGATATACCTGATGCAAAGGCACTGTTCACTATCTTTGGAAATGTACATGTCAAGTGGCAAATTCACTCAATAACTACAAAATGTTAAAAAAAGACAAACAAACAAGCAACTAGCACCGCACCCTGCCATGTATGGATGCAATTCATTCACTGTGCTTCCAGTGCAGCAGATTTATGAAGTTCACATCTGACCTTTGACCAGTCAGAAAGATGCTAGAGCTTCTATGTGGTTTGGATTGAAAAAATTGCTGTGATGTGCTTCTTCCATTAGCAATATATCAACTTCTCAATAAGAAATGAATGCCTTCAATGCACTCAGCCCAAATTCTCCTTTGCAGCCATAATAAAACAAAATATGAGTGTGACTAAAGCCAATGACACTGCTCTTTGAAACAATATGCTTTTGTCACACTTTGAAAATACATAATGAAAAGTTCACGGTACAGTATAATGTTGAAATATGAAGTATGTCAAAGACAAATTAATTCCATTTAAATTCCAGTGCACCACACAGCTGAACTTGATCCAAAAGCATTAGCCATTTGAAAACATGCCCTTGTACCGACATCAAAATGAAACAGGAGAAACGAAATATAACAGCATGTAGAGCTGACTTGACACCTCAGTAAAAAAGCAAAAGGCTGTTACTGTAGGCAAACTATTGTGCAGAAGTAGATCATAACCCCCCACACCAAAAAAAATACATTTTGTGAGAACGAGGGAGTTCTACACATATTCTTTCAATTTCTTGGGGTTCCAATAAAGTACATCTATCTTACAAGTTAGCAAGGCGGATGTTAGTCACTCAGTATTACAATGCTGTCCTACATGTGACATTGTTATTCTATTGCAAGTGCAGACAACGTTTTTTTAACTTTAAGATGCATTTCATTACTACTATTGAATGTTGTTACATTAGGTAAACAGAGTGGGCTTATTCTTGGCCTTCATCCCTCCCATATATTTGTAGTCTAGACTTTACACATAGTATACGTGTTTATATATGTTGCACTTCTTTCATAAGAGCAGTCATTAAAATCTGTTATTACTTTTAAGCCCTTGTTTCCCCCTTTATTTTAGGGTTCATCCATATTTCTTCAGCTGAAAGGTCCAGAGGTATGAAACCTCCTTACTGTTGCTATCATTCACTCTCTCATCCACACCTCTGTTTCAGAAAATGTATGCTAATACAAATCCTGATAATCAAGTTAAATATGTTCCTATTTTGAACCTTTGTCCCATTTATTTTAGGTTTATCCTGGTATCTTGAGCTAAGAGTCAGCAGAGCATACTTTTCAACTGTCCAGATTTTTGACTTATATATTTCGTCCCATCCTCATAAAATGTGTAGTTTTCTGGCCAATGATTGAGAAATGAAGTCAGTGAATAATGACAGGTGTTTGAGTTTCAGACTTCAAATCATTCAGATAATACGTGCTAATGGAAACCCTGTTGTTCTGGCCATGCCTCTCAACACTCCAGATTTCCTCAGACTGTCCAGATTTTTGCCTCATATTTTTTGATCTGTTCCACTTAAAATGTGTGTTTTTTCTGGTAAACTACAGATTGAAGTCACTAAGTAATGACATACATTTGAGTGTCACACTCAAATGTATTTTTAAATTAAATTAAAATTTTCCTTGAGGAAAACTGCAAGCTACCAAAAAACCTGCTATTCTAGCAACATTCTATGTTTATGAGTAATATTTAAAAACCTGTCCCTAGTTCTGAGTCTTTGTCCTCCCATTATTTAATGCTTTGTCTGCATTTCTTGTGTTATGAAGTTGAGAGGTATGGTTCTAGCAACTTTCTAAGTTTACAACAGCAATATTTAAAATCTGTCCTTATTTTTGGTGCTTTGCCCCATTATTTGTGGCTCTGTCCAGATTTCTTGTCCGGAGAGGTTGAGTGGTATAGTTGAGAGATATGCAAACCGTGACTGCTGCTGCTGCCTGGGATCACATCACTCTCACTCTGTCTCTTTCTCTCTCTCACACACAAACAGTCTCTTCTGCTTTCATGCATGTGTTCACTCACACCAGACAGAAACACACACACACTTGTTTTGTTTCATTTATTTTTATTTTACACTTGCTAAACAGCAAAAGTGCTGTGTAAAATAACGTCTCGATCGATCTCACTGTTCACTCTCTCATACACACATACACAGTCTCTTCTGCATCCACACACACACTCTGCTTTCATGCACACACTGTTCATTCTCTCATACACTGTTCACTCTGTCTCATACACAGTCTCTTCTGCATTCACACACACATGCATACTGCTTTCAGGCACACATTCACTCACACACATGCAGACAGAAACATGAGCACACTCATACACATACAAACACACACACACACACACACACACACACACACACACACACACACACACACACACACACACACACACAAACACACACACTTATACACATACAAACACACGCACGCATGCACACACATACACACACACACACAGTTTTTTTCTAGAAAATCAGGAGCCTAACATGAAAAGTTTTTATATCTTTCTGTGCAGCCCTGTATCCAAAGGATCCACATCTGGTACCGGTTCACGGCCTGGTGGTTGGGGACCGATGGTTTATAGCATGCTTTTCTCCTTTCTTGACACTTGAAAAAGGCTGAAGATCAACAGCAGAACAAAACCTGAAAATATTTACTAATACATTTTCGGAAGAGCTGTAGGCATACGTTTTTTTTTAAGTAAAATTAATGCAATGAACATATTTCAATTTATTAACACTTTGGCTGGAGTTTCACTGGAAAAAAATTGTTCTGATACTGTTTTTAATCCTGAAGGAAACACTTTGTCATAATAAGAGTTCCACAACAACGTAGCCACTATTCTATAGCAGCTGTTAACCTGGCAAGCATCGATAATACCTACGTCACGCTGTGGACAGAACCTCAGGAGATGGAACTACTGATTTACCTGTCAAAGGTGTATTATGAAGGTGGAGACAAACGTAAAAGAATGGGGGATGGGCTTTCCTACCCTACGCTACCACAGCAGACAAACGTAGACTTTAAAATCAATCTTTTTAGTGCATTCTTGTAACTGCAAGTGCCTGAGTTGAATTTACAGGGATAAAAGAAAACTCGCAGTTGAGTTTAAATGTGGTGAGCCTGGAGTATTCCTTTAAGCAAAAATAACACAAAAGCAATGCACATTTACATTACCAGTTACTAAAAAACAGTAATATATTACGATTACTTTATTAGCATTTTGAAAAAGTAAAGCATGCGATTACTAATTACTGGAAAGTGTAATATATTACAGTAATGTGTTACTTTTGTAACTCATTACTCCCATCACTGTTCGTAACCCACAACTCATGCTCAACCCAAAAAAGACCAAACTACTACTTTTTTCCCCAAATCCCTCTCTCAAGAAAAAACTAAATTTAAAGTCTTCTCTCTTGATAATACAAACAAATAAAGCCACTTCTCACTGCAAACTATTAGGGGCGATAGTGGATGATAATCTTACATTAGACCTGCATATATAAAACTCCATGAGAAAAACTCATAAAAAACTATGGATGATTAATAGAGCCAAAAACTCTCACCAGTGCCTTTGTCCTCCCATTTTATTTATTTATTTATTTATATTTGTTGACCGGGAGTGTCCGACTGGACGTAGGTCCATTTTCAGAGGAGGCCCGGGGAGAAAAGCTCCACAATTATTTTATGGCTATTATTATCCCATTATTTTAGGCTTTGTCTAGATTTCTTGCATTAACAGGTTGAGAGGTATGGCTGCTGCATATCATCTCGTCCTCAGCTGTCACCTTCTTTGCTCAATAAACAGAGATACAGTTAAAAATAATGGTTAGAAAATTCAGTATTGTTACTCATACCTCAAGTGACCTCATTATGAGGAATGTTGCTCATTTTCTGACTTAAAATGTCCATATTCTTCAGTGTTGCACATTTCAATGGCATGTTATGCTGCCTATGTTAAGAATTTTTCTAATTAAAGTCATTGTTAGCTGAGAGACATGTTCAATAATAGGTTCATAGGTAGGTACTAGGCTATTGGCCCTAAGGCGTATATAAGCCTAGCCAAATAGGTACCCTGGCTTTCGCCACCCAAGAAAATTATTTTCCTGTGCCCCTGTTGAGCAGAGCCACAGAGGTGATCCCCAGGGTGAATTTCCTATTTCTCATCCAGTCATCAAGATTTTTCTTGAAGAGTGCTAATGAGGAGCTTTATTTGATATAGCTAGGAAGTTTGCTCCAGAGTATGGGAAGTCTCTGGGACAGGAATCTATCCCTCCAGCATGTTCTGTTTATTGTGGTGACAAGGTTTAGGTCCCTAGAGTGTGTAGCTCGGAGGGATTGGGATTTCTTTAATTGGAGCATGTCCAACAGCTCTGGGTTTGACATAGCTTTGTATGATAGGCAGAAATTGCCTCTGAGTAGGCGATATGTGACGGAGTAAAGCTGGAGTTTTTTGAGACGGTCTGCGTAGGACATCTGTTTGACGCCGGTAATCCTCTTTGTGAGGTATTTCTGCAACCTTTTCAGTTGTTGTAGATGTCTTGTGAGGTAAATACCAAAATGGGCGTTGTACTCTATAATGGGTCTAATGAGTGATGAGTAGAGGGGAACAATGACCTCTTTTTTCCTGGATGAGAAACCTTTTGTGATGAGGATTTCCTGACTACTGTGGGGATATGATTATCAAAGGGGAGACTACTGTCCACCTGTGTCCCAAGGTATCTTATTTATTATTTATTTATTTATATTTGTTGACTGGGAGTGTCCGACTGGATGTAGGTCCATTTTCAGCAGAGGCCCGGGGAGAAAAGCTCCACAGTTAAAATAAACAGACAGTAGTTACAGGTGTTAAGTAGACAACCACCTATGTGGTAGCTCATGGGTACAGAGTTTTTAACCAAAGGGGATGACAATGCACTTTTTGGCATTGAGATTGAGGCCATGGCTTTGACACCGGGCAAAATGTCTCTGTGAGGCCCTTTTGTAGGATGTCCACATCGTTACAAGCTTCGATTACGGCTCCTAGTTTGCAGTCATCTGCGAACTTCGTTAGCCAAAGACCTTCTGTTTTAGCATGTACTTCAGAAAAGTAGATACCAAATAGGAGAGGACCCAGGACTGAACCTTGTGGTACTCCACTTGTCACTGGTCTGAAGTCGGATTTGGAATTTGCTAATTTCACAATGTGGGTTCTGTCAGTGAGCCAGTTGGCAACCCATCTTGTGACATTGGGATTTATACCTAGTTTTGTGAGTTTATCTATAATTCCAGAGTTGGGGATGGTGTCAAAAGCCTTGGTAAGATCTAGATAGGCTGTGTGAACCACCTTACCCTCGTCTACGGCTTTGGTGACTGCTTCAAAGAAGTCTATTAGGTTTAGGAGACATGATCTGCCTTTTACAAACCCAAACTGGGTGGTGCAGAGTTTAGAGATTACCAATCTTTGTTTATAAGATCCATGATGATACGTTACATGGCCTTGCAGACCAGGCTCGTTAGGCTAATGGGGCGGTAGTTCCCGGGGTCTGTGGTGGCTCCCCCTTTGTGGAGTGGGATAACCATTGCTGTGCGTCATTCAGTGGGCACAAAGCCTGAGGTGAGGCTATGATTGAATATGGTGCTTAGGAGGGGTGCCAGTTCATTCTGCAGTTCGAGTAGAACGCAGTCTGGGATGTTGTCAGGTCCCATGGATGTTGTGTTCTTGGCTTTGGAGAGTGTGGTTTTTACCTGTGTAGCCATGATTACAGGAACTTTGCATTCTTCCAGTATAGAGATGGGCCCTTTAGGGGGTGAGAGGGGGGTAAAGTTAGCACTGAACCTATCTGCCAGGATGTTGGCAATATCAGTTGGTTCTGTATATTTAGTGCCATTGTGCTGTAACTCAGAGCAGATCTGAATGTTGCCATTGAGTTTCTTGACATAGCTATAGAATGCTTTGTGGTTGTCTTTAGAATCAGTGGCGATTTTGTTTTTGTAACTAGCTTTGGAGGATTTTATGAGGGATCTCAGCTTCTTACTGAGGCTGACCAGGGAGTTCCTCCAATCATGTGATTTTACTCTTTTTTTTGCAACAGTTTCTGTCTTCTGTTGTAGAGTTTGTTTATGGCAGGGGACCACCAGATTGGATTTTTGTTTGGAGGATAGCATCTTGGTTCTGTTATTGTAATATATTACTGTTTTTCACTTTTATCACATTTAATGCCAGTAACAGTTTCATGGTATAAAGAACACTGGACTTTGCATAACCGCATTACTCTGTATTCTGGATTTGCACTTGCAGTCCAATGTTCTCCATTGAAACGTGGCCACAAATAACTATTTTATGTTATTCCAGCATACCTCTCAAGTGCACCTCATTTGGGATCTTAAAAAGCTTATGTTCCTCTAAGTTCCACATTGAAAGGGTCTGGCAGACATTCTGTGTTAGGAATTTTTTAACTAACATCTATGGAAAACAGAAATGAATCATATTAATTATTTTAAAATATTTTTATGAGTAAAACCAGCACAGTTTAATCATCCTTTGACTCTTCTAGCTGAATTTGTCATTAAGCCATGAGTATGTGTTCTACATTTTGCGTATTTTGTTCCACATTATGAAGGCTGGTTGGTGTTCCTCGTTTTGGGTATGGAATGTTGAGAGCTATGGTAAATACAGTTTCCACTGGCTCCTGTATCTATAAAAAAATTCATATAAATAAATTAAGAAAGATACACAAAACTCTACGTTGAAGGAATCGTTTTAGAAACTGCTACATCTTTTGGCCGGTACAACTACTTGTATTTTACTAAGACATGCTGTTTCCACAGATTATGTACACACACAGGGTTACCATCTGTCCCACTTTGCGAGGGACAGGCCTTCTTTGGGCAGCTGCGTCCTGCAAAAAAAAAAAAAGAAAAAGAAAAAATGGCAAATGTCCTGAGA
Source organism: Protopterus annectens (assembly GCF_019279795.1). Taxonomy (NCBI): domain Eukaryota; kingdom Metazoa; phylum Chordata; order Ceratodontiformes; family Protopteridae; genus Protopterus; species Protopterus annectens. The sequence goes on along the minus strand of NC_056747.1, from coordinate 22,068,212 downwards.
TTTTATGACAAAATTATTTCCTATATTTCATGTAATAGTTGCATAAAACAGTTATTCTGTATCTGAAACACCCACACGTTATAAGAAACAGAATAAGCAACTAAAATGCTACAAGAATAAGCTTTTAATTAGGCAAAAAAGTGAAGTTCTGTCCTTTGTACTGGCCGTGGGTAAGTTTCGCGCTGCAAAATCTGACGTTTGTACCCCCACTTTGGGGATGTGAAAAGGTGGCAACCCTAACACACACAGTCTGCGCCTAACATTAAATGGAGGCTAATATAAGAATGTACAACTGTCTGTGTCTGATGAATTTTCTATAATGAAGCCCATTGTCACCAGTTAACTTATTTTTAAACATCTTCCCAGCAGCGTGAAGTTGTATAACAGCCAGGTACTAGGGGAAGGTATGTGACGTTTCAGCCTCACCGACCGACAACAAACTCTCCGGCACTGAGGGTTTGACAAAAAAAAAAAAAAAAAAAGTAGACACGTGACACCACACGTTGCGCACTCAAGGGACAGCCGGTAACTTGATAAGGAGAGGTCGTAGTCACTGGCCCAGCCGGGAGGGTGGAAGTTTTAGACGTATCATTCTTAAAACCCGTCTGGTTGTGAACTGGTCGTCTCGTTATGTGGAGGGTACAGTCCCTCCTGAGCAGAGGTAAGTTGTGAAAAGGCTCCAGTGGAATGACTTTAGATGTGAACGGATTCACCAGCCTTTGTCGTCTTACATTTATTTTTATACATACATAGAAGAATGAATGCATGCGTGTAACATGTGACTAACCCCCTATTGTGGTAATTATAGTTATGGCGGCCTTGAGGGCGGTGACGTAAATCACGAGATCCGTAGTAGAGGGGCGGCAACAAGTGAAACAAAGGTACCGCCTCCTTTGGAGGCCTGACTTTAGTGGATAAGATATTTCTAATAAGGTCTGGGTTTCCTGGCAACTCACCGAGGAAACTTTCTAAAGCTGATGTATATAAAATAGTTACTGGAAAGTGTAACATACAGTATATATCAATGTACTTTGTGTACGTCCTGATCCGTACTAATTCACTGATCTTGCAGGTTTCATTACACTGGGGATAGTTTACTTTTTTTTACATTTGATCTTGAGTACTAATAACATCTTACAATTTCCGTAACTGAACTTAACAATTTATAGGCCGTGGCAGAGTTTTCACTAAAGTTCCATCATCCGTGTACGCAGCTTTACCTTGCTTGCTTTTTAATAGAAAAAAGATGAGGCAGGAAAATCCCTCATAATACATTCACTGGAAAGGTTATTTCACCATGTTCTTTTTATTATTTCAGTTCAGTATGTACTCCTTTATGTTTAGAGTATTATACTAAGAACATTTGACACAAGTTCCTTTACAGTATCTAAAAGTAATATTGTATAAAATGTTTCCCCAGTGATTTGTAATGTCCGTGCTGTTAACAACACACTGTGTTAATTCCCATCATCTTGTAGTGCAACACTTCTTGTGAGTAAACTACATCATGTGTTACATAAAGTTTTTCATAAACTCTAATAAATAAAGGCATTGAATAAGCCTACAGCATTAACTTTCAGAAATGTTCCTTCCAGTTAGCATAGGAGTTCCCCAAGGTTCCATCCTGGGGCCCCTACATTTCTCTTTATCTTTACCAAGCAACTCCATACCTTATGCCACCGTAGTCTAATATGCTGACAGTTCAACTCTTGTATGTACAGCCTTCTCTCTCTTCAAGTTCTCCACAAACACACCCAGGAATCCTTCCTGTTGGTTGAAAATTGGCTCACTAACTCCCACCTCATCCTTAATCCAGACAAAACAAAACGTCTCTTCTTTTATCCAGGTAAACCCCCTCCTCCCAAACCAGTACCCCCTCCCCAACTTTCAAGATCTTGTCCAAGAGCAATGCCATCATCACTCCCTCAACCTACACAAAACTGCTAGGGACTGAAATAGACAACAATTTGAAATTTGATATTCATATTGCACAAACCATTAAAAAGGTCCACAAGAAACTCGGTCACCTGCATAGGAACAACAAATTCCTAACCAAGGATACTAAATCCATTATTGCCCGAACTCACTTACTATCTACTCTCTCATTTGCTTCCCCAGTACCAACCAACCTCCATAAAACAGACCTTACCAAACTTGAATCTGGCTACACTAACATAGCCAAATTTTCAACTGGTGCCTCATATAACTCCCATCACTGCACATCATTTAGACAACTCAACTGGCTGTAACTGCCACAGTTACTGAACTTTAATCAACTTACCTTCACTCACAAAATTCTCCGTCACCCAGGTAAAACTCCTGCTCTTTATAACCTCTTACAGCCATACAACTCCTTTAGACATCTTCGCTCTTCCAACAAATCCCTCCTAAAGGTTTCCAAAGCAAATAACGCAGCTGGCGAATCAATATTTTCATACCACATCCCCAGATTATGGAATAAACTCCCTTATTTCCAACTGTTCTAACCACATTTCCAGAGTATGGAATAAACTCCCTCACTCATTTCCAACTGTTCTATCCTGCAATTCAAAAAGCTACTCAAAAATACATCTTTCAAATTCTTGGCTCTGTCCCTGCAACCCTACTTGATAAACCAACTTCCTTTCTTCAGTAGCTATTACCCTTCTGTGTATTACTTCTCCTCCTTTAAACTTCACTCGCCTATGACATTATATCCAAGCACAATTATCTCTCCTGTGTAACAACTTACATAATCCTTCTGTCCTCAACACCACTTTCACATACCCTCTCCATCCTCACTGTCTGCTTATATCACTGATCATACAATAGAAAAGTTTTACAACCAGAAGTTATTTTCCATCATATGAATTCTAACCCATGCAATATTGTCTGAACATATACTACAACCTTCTCATGTAAATTTAGTCTAGCACTCTTTTTGTACAGCATTGTATTCTCTTAGACTATTTTTTATGACTTGCTGTTTTTTAATTTTTTGTATCACTTGCCATTCCTCTGTATCATTTTTGTATTGTGTCATTTATTATTGTACATTGTTGTGTGAATTATTAAGCAAATGTGGAGCTTTTCTCCCCGGGCCTCCGCTGAAAAAGGACCTGTGTCCAGTTGGACTTTCCTGGTAAACAAATGTTAGATAAATAAATAATAAATAAATAATACTCCTAATAAACAATTGTCCTAAATATGTTAAAAAACATTTAGCAAAAATATTCTTCACTATTTCCAAAATCTGCTGAAAGCAATACTGTTGCATTGTATTTGTCTTGTCATAATATGCAGGAAAAATGCACAAGAACCAGGGAAACATCTTCTTCTTTCTTTGTCAAATTATGATGTATTGACACAGTTATAGTTTACCATGTATTGGCTGAAGTTTTGAATTTATAGATTCATAGGTAAGTACTACGCTAGCTGCCCTTGCAGACCATTTTAAGCCTGGCCACTTTCTCTTTTTGTGCTTAAAATAATCTATCCCATTTGGTTATATATCGACCTTACCCATCCCATGTCTGAAAATTACATATCACCCCTAATGAGAATAACTGGGATCATATCAAAGATAATTTGAGGGTACCCCCCCATGCATGGAATAAAACATTTAGGAGGTGCCTCAATTTGTAGTACAGGGAGCCGTCCTGGGGTAAATATTCTGTTTCCCATCTGTAGATCTAAGTTGTGCATAACTGTGGACAGGGATGAACTTTGTTTTATGTGGATGGGAGACTCTGATCAATAGCAGTGGTATCCTTTGCAAGATGTGCCTTTTCCTCCAAACCATTCTGTTGATGTTGCAAAAGAGGTTTAGATCCATAGACCAAGTATTTCTGATGCCATTTGACTTGCTGATGTGCAGTAAATCCATCAGTAATTGGTTGGAGGATGCCTTGTATGCCATACTCAGGTCACCTCTAGCAGTCTGCAGGATATCAAGTCAGTCCATGTAGGACATGTTGTTTAGGCCTTGTATCCTTTCATTATAGTGTCTCTTTGGGCATTGCAGTTGCTGCCTGTTAATGGACAGATACATACCAAAGGAGGCATTATATTCAACGACTGACCTAATGATAGCTCAGTAAAGGAGAGCAATGACATCCCTAGCTCCCAACAGAACCCCTTTGTTTATAAGCTGTGCACTATATAGGGACTTTCTTACAACAATAGACACATGTTGGTCAAAAGTTAGATCACTGTCCACATAAGTTCACATAGTTCCCTGGAGTAGTTGACTTCCCAAAGGATGCAATAATGCATTTTTGTCATTTAGTTTGAGGCCATGATTTCAGCACCGATTATTTATTTGGGACAAGCCTTCCTGCAGAATGGTTAAGTCATTTGGGGATTAAGTGACTGCTGTTAGTTTACAGTCATCTGCAAATTTTGTCAGCCAAAGCCCTTTGGGCTTTTACTTTAGAAAAGTGGATACCAAACAGGAGAGGTCTCAGCACAGAACCATGGGGGACTCCACTGGTGACTGGTCTCTGTGGCAGTAGCTTCCCCTATATTGATTGCCTGAGTCAAATCTGTGAGCCAGTTGATAATCCAGTGGTAACATAAGTTTTTCCCAGTTTATTTGGCTTTTTTTACTGTACCTGAGTGGGGAAGTGTGTCAAAAGCTTTGGCCAAGTCTAATTATGTGGTATGAATCATTTTGCCTTCATCCATTGCTTTGGTGACCTTTTCAAAAAATCCACCAAATAGAGTAAGCATGACCTGCCCTTGACAAATCCAGACTGAGATGGGTCCAGTGTTTGGAGGTTCCCTATGTCCTGATTCATTAACTACATGCTAAGTTTTTCCATTTACATATGAGGTTGGTCAGACTTATGGGTCTGCAGTGTCTTAGTTCTGTGGAAGACCCCTCCATTCGCGTAGTATAAAGCTTGTATGTCAAAGTAAACTTTATTGTCATTTAGAACTACACACGTGTAGCCCCCCAAAAATTCCTGCATCATCTCAATTTTTGAGATTTCAAAGGAATGTGAAACAACACATACAAGTAAAAGAGTAATCCATACCTGACAAATACATACTATTCACAGTACATGTAAGAAAGAGCAGATACATTTACCAATACTCATAAAAAAGAATACCCTCCCCTGAGTTAAATTAACTACCCTGTTTAAAGTAGTACGAAATACACTACAGATTGAAATGCCTAAGTTATTTGTCTAATATTGCACTTGAGTGAGTTAAATAATACTGACTCTAGACATAATAACAATACAATATTTATTGCACTTCCTTGGAATATATGTAAGTATATATTGCACAAATAAATAAAAATTGACTTATGTGTCCAGACCCCCTGGGACTAGTGCCCAAGTTCAGAAGTCTAATCACTGTGGGGTAGAATCTTGCAATCATGTGTGGAGGGTGAGATAGAACAATGTTGTTAGGGTGTGGTTAAGTCATGCCTCATGTTAGGGGTGTGGCTAAGTTATGCTTCGTGCTATTTAAGATGCATCCAAGGATATTGTCAGGACCCATATATGTGATATCTTTAGCTTTTGATACCACTTTTAGGACTTGGTCTTGTGTGATATCTGGAGGTACACCGTGTTCAGGTATGTCTTGAAGGACAGAGGAGAGAGGGGTAAAGTTAAAGCTTAATTCATCAGCCAGTTTCACTATATCTTCAGCCTCAGTATAGGTAAAATCGTTTACAGTTAGCTAAGTGCTCATTTTGACATTATGATCTTGTGATTGTCAATCGTTTACAGTTAGCTAAGCGCTCATTTTGACATTATGATCTTGTGATTGTCAATCGTTTACAGTTAGCTAAGCGCTCATTTTGAGATTATGATCTTATGATTGTCAATCGTTTACAGTTAGCTAAGCGCTCATTTTGAGATTATGATCTTGTGATTGTCAATCGTTTACAGTTAGCTAAGCGCTCATTTTGAGATTATGATCTTGTGATTGTCAATCGTTTACAGTTAGCTAAGCGCTCATTTTGAGATTATGATCTTGTGATTGTCAATCGTTTACAGTTAGCTAAGCGCTCATTTTGAGATTATGATCTTGTGATTGTCGTTGGCATAGGTAGCTATTTTAGTCTCAAACTTGGTTTTCGTAGATTTTGTTAAGCTCCTGAACCGCTTGTTTATTTCAGTGACAAGGGCTCTACAATTCTGAGAATTACTTCTAACTACTTTTGGTTAAAATTCTTTTCCTTTTATTGTAAAGCATGTTGATATTATGGTTCTACCATGTGGGTTTGTTTCTGGGGTTTGCCCTGCACTTTTCCTATGGGGTACAGCTGCATCTGTGCAATTCTTTACATGCTGGTGTGGTGTATGTTTGTGAGTATTTAATGGAGTTAACTGGATATGGTGGGGGATTTGAAGCTTGCCAATGTATCACTTATGAGTAGGTAGTTTGTCTTAAAGAAATTTGTAAAGGTACCTTGGATGGAAGGGATTTGTGCTTTCAGTTTTACTTCGAAGGAGACTTCTTTATTGTCAGATCTAACAAGTGATGTGATCTTTTTGTTCATATTTTATTTTATTTATTTTATTTACTTTACATTTGTTGACCGGGCTAGTCTAGCTGGAGAAATTTCCATTTTCAGTAGAGGCCCGGGGAGAAAAGCTCCACAGAGTGAGATACATTCAGAGATGAAAAAAAATTTACATACAAACAAAAATTGTCATACAAAAATGTAATAGCAGTACTCATTATAATGAAAATCTAAGAGTTAGTAATAGAGTTTGCAAGCAAACATTAAAAATAAAAGATAACACTCTTATATATAAAAAAATCTACTACAAGAGTTAGTTACTATAAACACTCCATACAGTTCAATTCTCAATTAACAAGTTGGAAAAATATTGAATGGATTAATATAGAAAGGAGTGAGGGTAAGGAGAATAAAAAAGGAGGGAATAGAAAGTGGTGAAAGTAAAAGTGGATGCACTGCAGAATAGTAGGTAGAGAAGTAAGGGGAAGAGAAAAGAAAGATAGAAAGCATGCAGAGTAGAAAGGAGAAGAGAAATGGTTTTATTAGGTAGTAATAGTGATAGACTAATCAGGTTTATTACAGGAGCAAAGCCAGTGATTTTGGAAATGCACTTTAATGTTTTGTTTGAAAAGGGGCAATGAAGTTATCTTTGTTATGCTAGTGGGTAACAAATTCCATTTAGTCCCAATAGCATTGGTAAATAGAGAGTCACCAGCATTATTATTTGACTTTGTTGAACTTGTCAGAAGTCTGCTGGATGAGCGGAGAGAGTTGAGATTTTTATAAGGGGTTATGAGTTGTGAGAGTATGGGGTATTATTAGGTTGGTATAGTATTTTATGGGCAATGCAGAGTTGATGGATTAAAAGATAGTTCTGAAACTCAGGCCAGCCTAGAAGTTTTAAGTTGACGCAGTGATGAGTTCTATAGGGATTACCAGTAGCAAAGCGGGCAATGTTATTATAACAGGTTGCCAGTTTGTTAAGGCTGGTTTTTTTGAGGTTAGTGAAGATAGGCGCAGCATATAGAAGAGTTGAAATAAGATGAGAGTGAGCAATCCTTGTTCTGGTAGATGGTGTAAGAAAAGGTCTGATTCGATATAAGGATCCTATCTTTCTGTTAACTAACTTTATGGAGTTGTTAATGTGTAGGTCGAAGGAGAGATTATTGTCAATTGTAATACCTAACAATTTAGTTGAAGTGTCGGGTAAGATAACAGTGGCGCTGTTTGAAGAGATGGAGAAATGTAGGGGGGAGGTTCTAGATGTGGGAGTAAAAAGAAGTTTGTTTTTTTTTTGGCATTTAGTAAGAGGAAGCGACTAGAGAACCATGTTTCTATTGTACTGAATACTGTTTGGGTGAGAGAGATTAGTTCTGGGGTAGATGGAGCTGAGCAAATGAGTGTCGAATCATCTGCATATTGAATGCAGGTTGCTTGAGGGATTATTGTTTGAAGATCATTAATGAAGAGGGAGAAAAGAAGTGGGCCGAGGATAGAGCCTTGAGGAACCCCAATGGAAACAGGCAGGAGAGATGAGATGTGATTATCCCAGAGAACAGCTTGTTTTCTGTTAGTGAGGTAAGATTTAAACCATTTAATAGCTGGGGGATCAAATGAGATGGATTCGAGAGTATTAAGTAATAAGGGGTGGTTTACCATATCGAATGCTTTGGAGAGGTCAATGAAGAGGGCAGAAGAGAGTAAGTTGTTGTTTCGGTTCTGGTTTATAGTCTCTACAAAGGAAAGCAGGGCAGTGGTAGTACTGTGATGTGGTCTAAAGCCATGTTGGCAGTTTGCTATTATGTTATGCTTTGAGAGATATTGTACAAGTTGAAGGTGGATACACTTTTCCATAATTTTGGACAGAGGTGAGAGGAGAGCAATAGGCCTATAGTTGGAGTAGTCAGTTGAGTTTCCACCTTTGTGAAGAGGGATTATATGAGATACCTTCCATACTTCGGGGATGATTCCTTCACTAATTGTCCTATTTATAAGAATAGATATAGGATATGCAACAACCTTAGCAGCCTTTTGAAGAAAAAGGGAAGGGAGTTTATCAGCAGAGGGGGTGCATGGTTTTAGCTTGAGAAGAAGTCTGTGAATATATGATGTGGAGATAGGTTGTAGAGAAAAGTTAAAAGAGGAGTTGGTTAGTTTACTTAGAGGACAGAAGTTGTTGGCATTAAGTTGTTTAGCTAGTGCTTGAATGGTTTCTGTGAAGAATGAGTTAAGAGCATCTGCAGTCTGTTGTGGGGTATCAGGGTCTGCATTTAGAGGGGAAGGTGTTTTGGAAGTTCCTGGTGAGAGGAGTTTATTGATTGAGGACCAGAAAAGTTTAGAATTGTTAAGATGGGTTTGCTGTAGGTCAATATAGAATTTCTTTTCATCGGCTATAACTGCTTTTTTAGTTAGATTTCTATGCTGTCTGAAGAGTAGGAGATCTGTTTTATTTCGGTGGGATCTCCAACTAGCCCAGACTTTATTCCTAGCGAGAATAAGATTTTTGGTTTCATGGGAGAGCCAAGGGGCTGTATTGGATTTCATTCTAATAGCACGTTCCGGTGCATGTGCGTCAAGAATGGATAAAAATATTTTGTTAAAATGTAGTACTGCATCTTCAAGAGGGAGTGTTTTTAATGGGTTCCAGTTACATGCGCTGAGTTCGGCTTGAAATAGGTCAGGATTAAAATGTTTGATGGTACGTATTTTTCTAGTAATGTGGGGATTTGGACAGTCAGTTTTTTCTCTTGTTATAAAAGTTAAGGAGTGGTCACTAACATCATCTGGCAAGGTTCCTACTTTGTAATTAGTTTTTAGTCTGTTTATAAGTATCCAGTCTAAAATGCTTTCTCGATTAGTGTGTTTATTGAGCCTAGTAGTCAAGGTAATGGTTTGGGTGAAGCCGTGAAGGTTAATATGGGATGAAGGATTTTCAGCATTAATGCTATTCCAGTCTATGTTCAGGTCTCCTAGAATGATGGTTTCCTGTGGATAAGTAGCTGATATGCAACTAAGATAATCTTCGAGTATTGGAATATTGTTACCAGGAGGCAGGTACATACAGATGATATATATGGATTTTTTGGAATTTAATTGGAGTTTGATAATGATGGATTCTATTTTGCTATCTTGAGATGATAGGGGTGGAAGGCTAGTGATATTAAGGTGGTTTTTAAAAAGAATAGCAACACCACCACCTTTTCTTTTGGGACGATCGAGTCTTAGTATGTTATAGCCTTGGGGAATAATTTCAGTGTCTTTAGTGCTAGGTTTTAGCCAGGTTTCTGAGAGGCATAGAATATCAAATGAGTGTATGTGAAGGAGGGCATGAATGTATGGTACTTTGTTGTTTAAGCTTTGGGTATTAAGATGTCCGATTAAGAAGCTATTATTGGTTTTGGGCATATATACTGTGGGGGAAGAGAGTGAAGGGCCAGGGTTAGGGTGGATATCACCATCTTGAAGGGTAGGATTGCTACTATGTAAGGTTAGATTTTTATTTTTGTTATAAGTTGTCAAGACATAGTTGAGATGTCTAAGTCTGTGGAATTTTGGTAGTTGATAATTGGGGGTTGATGAAGTAAAAGGATAGGAGATAAGTGGAGTGGTGAATGTAGAGGTGTGTTTATGTGGAAGGAGGGATGGAGTATCAAGTGATATCTTATAAGAGGATAGGAGATAGATTGAGCATAGGGTGGAGAGTAGCAGGAATGACAGTAAATGCTGGCTAGGCAGGTAGGGAGCCATGGTAAGATGAGTTTGTGAAGTTAGAGAAGGTAATAGAGTGTATGGGAGGCAGGATGTAAAAGGGGTATTCTACTGTAGAGTAGATATAAAGGTATAATAGCAATAGGGAAGAGTGGACAGTAAAGTGTTAAGGATTAAAGTGGGATAGATAAGTAAAAGATGTAGAGAGGAGGAATGGGAAAAATATAGTGGGAGTGTGTTGTAGAGGTGGGGTGTGTGTGGATGGGAGGAAGTTTGAGGGAAGGAGAAGGATTGGAGGTGAGGGATAGGCGAGTGGCTAACAGTACTATAAGCTTAGGACCCCTGCGGTGGGTGGGAATTGCGGGTAGGGAGGGGAGCGGAGTGAGCCCAGAGGCGAACGGAGCGGTACACACAACAGAGGTGGAGGCGGAGACAATCAGAAATGCAGGTAGGTATGGCAGGAGCAAACAGTATATGGAAGGAAGAGAAAGACAGGAGACCAAAGTAGACCAGAGGAATAGAAATAGGTATGCAGGAGTAGGTAGAAAACAAGCAGTAGGAGGTAAGGTCGAGAGGGGTGAGGTGGAGCTGAGAGGTCAGGCAGAGTACTGGAGCAGTACCAGCACTATTAGCAGGGAGATAGGCAGACTGTAAGATAGAATATCGAGCTTAAGGGAGATAGGGAAAGTAACAAATAACTTTAAGGGCTGATTCTAGGCATGAGAAGTAGTGAAGGAGAAAGAGAATAAGGAGAGTGCCACCTAGTGGCTAGGGCAGGGAAGAGAGGGAAAAATCTCAAGAAAAAGAGAGTAGTGTAGAGGCAGGAGAAGGCAAGAGTAAGGGGATATGAGAAGGAGAGGTACCGGCTGCTAGGCACACAAGCACAGGGAACTAATAACTCTATAGGTTGACTGGAGCAGAGGCTAAGAAATCATCAGTGCAAAGCCCATAACCTACTTTGGTTCCTTGATGGAGGAGTAAATAAGGGAGGCAGATAGTCTTTCAGTACTGTAGGCAAGGCAGGAAATCGTCCGACACCTGTAGGCGAAGGCAGGTCAATATTCAAAGGGGTTGAGCTGATAAATGTCTAGGGGAAAGGAAGACGGGTGGGGAGGGAGAAAAAATAACAGTGTTAGCATTTGTATTAGAGTGAAGGTATGTAGTGGAAACAAATAACAAGGAAAATCAAGGTAAAACAGCAGAATAAACTTGCAATCTAACACAGATCAATATGCTTGACTAATACAAAGGTTACATAGGCAAATACAAAAAAGCAAACATAGAAATGACTTTCACTCTAGCATTTATATCTAAGTAACAGACTCTAAAGACTAGGTATAGTATGTAACAACGCTCCTAAGAGCAGGCAGGTAATAGCAAGTCTAGTATATATTATATCCAGTTCACTCCTGACATAAAGAGGTAATAAGTGTTATAGGACTTATGGGCAATATAATGTAAGCCTGGTCAGTTTCGCTATTGGTAGGTCAGTCTCGCAAGAGGTACTAGTACTGTAAACCAGAGCATTAAGCACTAAGTACTGCATAAAGTAACTGTAGGGGTTTTAACAGAGGTTATAGTTTGGATTTTTTGGAAAGGACAGTATCGAAAGTTCGAAATAAATGAAGCGCTACATTTAAACCAATTCTTTTGGATGGTTTTAAAACCAGAAAGTGTCCAGTAATGGATTCAGTACAGATGTTAATAGTTCCAGTAAAGAATGGGTTCCTCTGTGTGTACTTGATATGTCAGTAGACACGGTGGGTGGTTGGAAAATTATTTGAGGGAATAAAGATTTATCTGAAGTGTTTTGTGAACAGCCTCAGTTTGTATATAAAAAGGACATTAGTTTTAAGCTGTTGGTCAAAAAAGATGGAACAAACGTTCTTCTACCCTATACGAACAAAGAAAGAGAGACCTATACATGTAATTCCCGGGACTACATGAAAAGAGACATAGAGGAGCTCTCTGAGCATGTAGCCCAGGCCAGTACGACCCTGACCTTGAGTAGCATCTTACCCTCACCAAGAATGATGCCACAATATGAAGACAAGATGATAAATTTCAACAATTGGCTTAAGTACTGGTGTCATTCAAAGGGGATCCAATGCCTGTCAGCCTGGGATGACATGCTCGACAAGCCACAATGCTTCGCTAGGGACGGCTTGCACCTGTCACCCCTGGGCTTTCGGATATTGGCAAAGGCTCTTGCTATCCCCATAGTGCCTTTTTTAGGCAAGGCTCAAAAGACAAACCCACCTCCATAGGTATCACAAGGGATAAGAAACTAAGAGTAATGCTACTCAACGCCAGAAGTCTAAACCTCAAGATGCACTTTTCGAAACTCTCCTTAGCATGGAGAACATCGATATCTGTGCAGTAACAGAAACCTGGTTCAGGGCTCCCGAGAGCACCCCAGCACTACCAGGTTATACCTCATACCATGCTTTTCGGCCCCAAAACTTGGAGCGAACCACAAAAGGAGGGGGAGTATCGATATTCATCAAATATACCCACACCTGCAGGTTGGTGGCAAAGCACGAAGCATCAGAGACTATGCATGTGCAACTTAACAGTGGGTAAAACTGCCTTCCAGTTTATAGCCTGCTACAGACCACCCTCCCAAACCCAGGAACCCCACTCGGCCTTCCTGAGAACACTGGAAAATATGAAGGTCTCTCCAAACACCATTATATTGGGTGACTTCAACTACCAAAACATAGACTGGGAGCATTACTCTAGCTTCAACACTCTAGCCCAAAGGTTCCTAGAATTCATAAACTCAAATGCTATGAAACAACTTGTTACCACTCCCACAAGAGGGGAAAACATACTGGACCTGATCATCACCAACATGGGGACTCTATGCTCCAGACCAGAAGTGTATCCCTCACTGGTAAGATCAGACCATAAACTGATCTCACTGGATATTCACATCCCGACCCCACCCCCTGCCCAGAAAACCACAGTGAAAAACTTCTCTAAAGTAAATTTCACACTCCTCAGAATCGAGGTGGAATCCTTCAAAGCCCCCGGGCCTGTGGAAAATACAGCCCAGACCGCAGAATCCTTTATAAATGCATTCTATGAACACCTTCAGGAATGCATGGATCATGCAATCCCAAATAAAACCAAGACCCAATCCTCCAAAGGCAGACATCCTGTCTGGTGGACCCCAGCCTAACAAACTATACAATAGAAGGAGGAAGCTACTACATGATAGAGCAAAATCCCAAAAAGGGAAGGCATCTCTGATCAGTAGTAGCAAAAAACTAAGGGCACTCATAAAATAGTCTAAGGCCAGCTTCGAGAGAAAAATTGCACAGGACACTAAGGATAATCACAAGGCTTTCTTTAGTTATGTTAGGAACCTGGGTGGGAATTCCCAGATATGCTCAGAATTAGTCCAAAATGACAAAAAATACACCAAACCCACAGACACTGCCAACATCCTAGCTGACAGGTTCAGCGCAAACTCCACCCCCCCCCACCAAAAGGGCAAATATCTATCCCAGCAGAGTGCTGCCCCCCTGACATCTCAGATGCTCAGGTAAGAGCCGCCCTCTCCAAAGCAAAAAACACAGCATCAATGGGACTAGACGGTGTCCCGGGCTGTGTCCTACATGAACTCCAAGAAGAACTAAACCCAAACATAAAACTACTGTTCAATCTCAGCCTTACTACAGGATATGTACCCAAAGAGTGGCGTACAGCAACAGTGGTCCCTCTCCACAAAGGTGGTGCCTCAACGGATCCTGGAAACTATCGCCCCATAAGCCTGACTAGCTTGGTCTGCAAAGCTATGGAAAGGATCATTATGGACCTCATAAATAAAGATATTGGGGACCTACAAACACTGGATCCTACCCAGTTCGGCTTTGTTAAGGGCAGATCCTGCCTCTTAAACAAGCATCCTCCAAAAGGGCCTCATAGAAACAGACAACTGGTGTCAGAGCCATGGCCTCAAGCTAAACGCCAAAAAGTGTATAGCCATCCCCTTTGGCAAAAACAAAGTGCCCACAAATTACCACATAGGTGGTAATCCATTAAGTACAGAAGAAGTAATTAGGGACCTGGGGACCCAAGTTGATAGCAATCTCTCATTTGACAACCACGTGGCCAAAGTGGTTAGAAAAACATTTTATATAGCCCACCTAATCATGAAGGGATTCACATCTAGATTAGGGGAGGTCATCGTGCCTCTTTACTCATCCCTCATCAGGTCCATAATCGAGTACAATGCCCCTTTTGGGATGTACCTTACCAAACACCTGCAGCAACTGGAAAGAGCCCAAAAGTACCTCACCAAGAGGATCAAAGGGCTCAAACAGATGCCATATGCTGCCCGGTTAAAGAAACTCCAGCTCTACTCAGTGGCATACCGCCTGCTCAGAGGCGACCTGTGCCTGATGTATAAAGCCATGTCCAACCCGGAATTAAGGGACATGCTGCACCTCAAAAAATCCAAATCCCATCGAGCTACACGCTCGAGAGACTTGAACCTCAGCTCTGAAATAAATAGGACATGCTGGAGGGACAGATTCATAACCCAGAGGCTCTCTTCACTCTGGAATAAAATCCCAGTCCAGGTTAGGCAGAGTCCCACATTGACTCTCTTCTAGAGGAATCTTGATGAATGGATGGGAGATCGTAGGTTTACCCCGGGTATCACTTCTGTGTCACTGTTAGACAGAGGCACAGTATACTAACCTCGAAAAAGGGCATAGCAAAATTAATTTAAAATGGGTGGCGAAAGCCAAACATACTCTGGCTAGGCTTATGAATGCCCTAGGGCAGATAGCCTAGTATGAACCTATGAACCTGTAATGGGTGGTCATTTTGTAGGCTTGTTCAACTGGATTAAAGTATTTCGTTTTTACCGACTAACTGCTGGCTGTTCTGCTTTCTGTTTTTTTGGCTTGGTTACTTCCTGGTTTTGTGTACATCCTGGTTATTGGATTTTTTCACAGTTATAGAGTGCCTTGTGGTTGTCTTTGGAATCTTTGGCAATTTTATTTTTGTAACTAGCTTTGGGGGATTTTATGAGGGATCTCAGCTTCTTACTGAGGCTGGTAAGGGAGTTTTTTGCAACCTGGGATTTTCCTCTTTTCTGCAACAGTTTCTTCCTTTTGTTGTAAAGTTTGTTTATGGCAGGGGACCACCAGATTGGCTTCCTTTTTTTGGAGGAGAGCTTCTTGATTCTATTTGGGATGGCACGATTCATGCAGGAGTGGATGTGCTCGTACAGTGCCTTAGTGTAGGACGCAGCAGTCGAACTTTCAGTTCCCATCTGCATGGGTGTCATGAAGTTTGTCACTTCTGACTTGACTAGCATGAAGTTGGCTTTGGAGAAGTTTTTTATGGAGGTTTCCTTACTGGGGGGTGGGTGTGGGATGTGGATGTTAAGGGTGATTAGCTTATCGTCTGACCTGACCAACAAGGGAATGACCATATGTGTGGAGCATCGATTTCCCATGTTGGTAATGACCAGGTCTAGGATATTGGAGCCCTTGGTGGGACTATGAATTAGTTGATCCAGGACGTTGGAATTTATGAATTCCAAGAACTGTTGGTCTAAGGTGTTGGTACACGAGTAGTTTTCCCAGTTAATGGCAGGGTAGTTGAAATCACCCAGTATTAGGGTGTTTTGGTTGTATCTTAATATTTTCCAGTATGTTTAGAAAGGTGTAGTGAGAATCTTGGAGCATGGTGGGGGATCTGTAGCATTTTATAATTTGGGTTGCAGTCTTACCTAGTGTTAGTTGTACCTGGAGAATTCAGACGCATTGTGTTGGGCAACTAGCTTGGTGGTGTGAATATCCTTGGTGAATATGGACACTCCTCCACTTTTAGTGTTTTGATCCTGGTTTGGTGGCCAAAACGTGGGGTAAGAGTTGTAGCCTGGTATTGCAGGAGTACTCTCTGGAGCCTTGAACCATGTCTCGGTTACTGCACAGATATCAATGTTCTCCATTTTTAGGAGTGCCTTGAGAGAGTGCATTTTGAGGTTTAAACTTTTAGCATTGAGTAGCATTACTTTCAGATTTTGCATGCTTGTACCTGTTATGGTGGCGGTTTTATCCTTTGAACTTTGCCTGAAAAAGGCACTATAGGGGTGGCAAGAGCCTTAGTCAGTAACCTGAATCCTAGGGGCGACAGGTGCAGACCATCTCTGTCAGAGCATCATCGTCCGTCTATCATGTCGTCCCAGGCTGACAGATACTGGTTCCCCTTTGAATGACACCAGAAGCTTAGCCAATTGTTGAAGTCAGTCAGTCATTTTGTCCTTATATTGTGGTATCATTCTGGGCGAAGGCAGGATGCTACTCAGGGCTAGGGTCATACCTGCCTGGGCCACATGATCCGAGAGCTCTTCCATGTCTCTTTTCATGAGTCCAGGGAGGTACGTCTCAAGTCATTCACTCCAACATGGGCAATGACAGAGTCTTGTGGAGTGACTTGAGTGCATGAGTTATGTGGCAGATCCTGGCACCCGACAGGCAGCTGACTGTAATTTTCTCCTTGTTCAGCCTGGTGAGTGGGACATCAGTGTGCCTGACTATAGAGTCACCTATGACTAAAGTGTTAGGAATGTTGTCTTGCCTTAGGGGCTGTTGCTGGGTGGCACACTGGTGTTGTGAGCTATGTGACACTTTGGTTGTGACTGGTGTTTGCGTTTCAGCTTCAGAGGTCCTTGTTGCTTGGGCAGGTTACTGTTAATGGCCTCCACATATGTGGATTTAGTGTTGCTATTTGTGGGTGTTGGTGGTGTGGGTTTAGAAGGGCTATGTGTTGCTTGAGGTGTAGTGCCGGTGTTAACCTTCTCCTCTTGACTGTCTAGCACAATCTTGGGTGAAGAGAGCTTTGCTTCCAGTTTGGCTGTGTAAGTACATTTCTCACAGGTTGTAGTGTTGGGTGGGAGGAGGAGAGGGTTGTCTGTGTACATGAGGAAATTACAGCATTGCCCCAGTATGTCCAGATTGACCAGGTGGACAGGAGAAATCACTGGAAGCTGACTCTTGGACATGCCTGGTTTGGTGCTTTTTTTTGTAAAGTACAGGAGCTGTTTTCGCTTACCTTAGCAAGGTACTTTGCAGTTATATACTGTTTAGTGCGTAAGATTAATTTCTCCTTATTAGCAAGGAGAGTTGAGTGCTTGTATCCGATAAAGGCTTCCTAGTGCTTTCCAGCAGGTATTAGAGCAAGTGCTAGTCACAGGGATGCTTAAAGGTAAGATGAAAAAAATGGTTTAGCCTAAACACTGCAGTGTGTACTAGAGAAGTTAGATGTGAAAGTAGGTAACTTAAGTTTTACCTGTCTAAAAGTTATAGTGGAGAGTCACTATTTTTAAAACAGCAAGATAGATTGAAAGGGGTTGGTCACCTTTGTATTCTGGTACTATGGAATACAGTAGGATGGCCAATAAATGTTGAAGGGGAGTGATTTCACAAAATGATAATTTTGTGCTTACTCACACAAGCCAGTGAGAGTAGAGAGGAAATAAGATAGATGGTCAAATTAACATAAGAGGCAGGCATCTCGAAAGACAGTGGTATTCAAGAACGTAACAGTAACAGGGTGGGGAAAATATTTCTGTCGGACTCACAAGAGACAGAGCTGTGGTCTTTTTTGAAGTTTTAATATGCAGTTAAAAGCAGAATACAAGTAAAACACAAGGTAAAGAAAACAAATCACAGTATTCAAAATATAAAAAGGCAATAAAGTAATACAAAATACAACAAATAAAAAGCAAACTAACCTTTCCTTCACAGCAAAGTGTATCAGAGTCTGTGTGAGCTTTTCTAGTAAGGGCTTGTTTTCTACCTTGATAGCCCTAAAGCCATCTCAAATGATTTCAGTACCTGCTCTTCCTTGGACCTCTACCCTTTGTAAATGGCTTAGGGAACCACATTCCTCGGATGAGGATTCAGTGTCTGATGAGGGGGTTTTGTTCTGCACTTCACAGATGTATTTGCCTTTGGCTTATGGTTCTGATGAGGATGAGTTGGTTAGCCCTGAGTCTCCTTTTGTGGAATTGTCCATTGAGGACAGTATTGCTAGGATGATGGAATACTTTAAGTGAAATTCTTCTCAAGTGTCTGATTAAAAAACACTGGTCCTGCCATTGTACTCCCCTCCCTGATTATTACCTACCTTTATATTACAGCCGAACTAACTTACCAAAACTTACCATTAACTACTTCATTCTATGCTTCCTATGCAACCTCCAAAGCTTCTTCTATACTCTGCTCCCTGAAATTCTTATGTAACCTTTTAAGTTTCTGCTACTCTGCATACAAAACCTTATATTTACTCAACTCTCTTTTTAAACCAAAACATACAACTTATTCCACTTTTTAACATTCTCCTTATTGTACCTATTTTAACTACCAAAATTCTCTATTGCTGTTTTTATTGAAATGTATCTATATTGCTATTTTTATTGCATTGTATATCTTTGGAGCTTTTCTCGCCGGGCCTCTGTTGAAAAAGGTGTGCTCTGGCCTTGATTGCTCAGGGTTATCAGGTTATTTCTGACCTCCCTGATTCTGAAGGCAAATCCTGTGCCTTATCCTTTTTAGGTTCTGCTTCTCAGCTGGCTTACCACTCTGTTAAGTGTAGCTATGATGCTGCTGATGCCTCTTTTAGGGTTGCGGCTTTTGAGTCTGTCATGAAGCATTATTTTTGGCTTCGTCTTCAGTCTCAACTCGAGGATATTAAGACCAATTTGTTGGATGCACATTTGGATAGTAAACATCTTTTTGGGCCTGCTACTTCTGCTTACTTGTTTAAGTCTCTTCAAGAGAAAGCCTTGCCGGACTTTAAACATGTTTTTGTCTCTCCTACACCTAAGTTCCAGAGTAGTAACAAAATACTGCGGAACTAAGCGAAGCAAGTGAACTCACTTAGTATAACACCAAAATCTTTATTGTATAGGATATATCACAGATAAGCGCTTTCGCTAGGTAGCTTCATCAGATCTTACATTTTATCCCAGATAACACTCATGATATATAAAAGGCATTAATCAATTAAAACACAATTAATTAGCATCACTATTTAAAGAGACAGATACAGATATATGAATACATCTATATATAAAACTATACTTCATAAACCAGATAGAGAATATAATATAAATAAATTTAATAAATATATATATATATATATATATATATATTTAAAAGATATAACTGTATAAATATGTATATGTATAAATATATATAAATATGTATAAATATGTATAAAAACACTTATAAGTAAAAATAAATATGTATACATATATATTCTCTAGTATAACTTAAAAACAATAATATGGTTACTAATGTAGCATTTAATATTTCTACGCTGTCTCAATTTTGGTTTTATTGAGGCCCTATCATTCAGGCAAGTCCTCTATCTGATCTTAACAGAGTAATCCACTCTGTCTCCTTACTCTCTGTATATGTCTTTAGACCAGGTTCCTTTGTCCCTTTGTCTTTCCCTTTGGCTTCTAATTGGCATTTCATCACTTTAGACTCCTGGGTTCTTTATATCATCCTTCAGGATTACGTCATGGTATGGAAATCTCCCCCTCCTTTTTCAGAGATTCCTTAAGCTCCTCTCAAGCAACGTCTTCATTTCCCAGAGGTTCTAGGGTCCCTGGTGAACCAAGGAAATCATTCAGCCTGTCCCCCCTTCCCAAGTGAGGAAGGGTTTTTATTACAGGATGTTCCTGGTTCCTCAGAAGGAGGGCACTTGGAGACCTATTTTGGATCTCTCCTGGCTCAACACCTTTCTCATGGTCCCTTCTTTTCAGATGCTTACTCTTCAAACCCTGTTTCCTCTTTTATTACCCCAAGCCTTTCTGGTGTGTCTAGATCTGAAAGATACTTACCTTTGTATCCCTATTCACCGTCTTCACTCTCTTTTTAGGAAGTTCTTACATTTTTCTGTGTCTTCCTTTCATTTTCAGTACTCTGCTTGGCTCTTTGCCCTCTGTACTGACCCAAGGGTATTCACAAAATGCCTAGTTCCCGTGTTTGCTTTCTGCAGGTTCCAAGACATTCAGAATTGTCTTTATTTAGATAAGCTGTTGCTTCAGGTGCCTTCTCCTGGTAACCAGTTACAGGATCTGCAGTTCACCATCTCTCTTCTTCAAAGTCTGGGATTCACTATCAACTTCTAAAAGTCCATCTGTCTCCCTCTCAGGGTAATGTGTATCTGGGATGTAGGATTCAGACAGTGCCAGTGTTGGCCTCTCTTCCACCTCCAAAAGTTTTGTCATTGACCGCTTTCTTTCAGTCTCTTCTTTCTCTGACTGCCAGATTATAGATAATATTTACAAAATCTTATGCAAAACAGTTTGGTTCCATAAGCTGTCCTAGTGGCATCCAGGTAACTGTAGAAACTGGAATCAAATTAGATTATATTGAAAAAAAAAACAGTGCAAACTGGATCCAACCAAAGCACAGGGAGGAGACAGAATTAGTAGTAATGACCTGAGAACATTTCAGCAAGAACTTACAGTACCATTTATCAGGACTGAAAAAAATAACAAATGTAGAATTCTCAAAATACAGAAACATTCCTACAATGGGGCCAGGCAAGGCCCAGAGGGAGAATGCCCCCCCCCCCCCTGTTGTAGAAGGAAGTAGCAGTCTACAAAAATCATAAAAACTGATAGGCCAAAGAAGAGCCATAAAAATGATAAAGTGGACTATTGAGGATAAGAAAGAAATTATGTATTGTTAGTATTATACAAAAAGACCAGAATTTCCAGACACGAAATATACAAAAAGTTTAAGAGAGAAATTAGAGGAAAGAAAAATACTCCCACAAGAAAAAGTGGACTATTGAGGATAAGAAAGAAATTATGTATTGTTAGTATTATACAAAAAGCCCAGAATTTCCAGACACAAAATATACAAAAAGTTTGAGAGAAATTAGAGGAAAGAAAAATACTACCACAAGAAAAACTGTTAGAAGCTGCAAATAAAAATGTGTGGTCATTAATACAACAGATTTGTGAAAAACAGTATATAGACCAAGAAACTTAGATCTGTTTGGAAAAAGAAGCCTCTGAGAAAGTACGGACATATAAACAACAAAACCTAGATATTTTTGAAGTATAAAAATAAATATGGACATGTGAAAGAGAGAGAAATTTGAAATGGTGCAATATTTATGCAAAGGAAAAAGCCAAATTAATCAAGGTAAAGAAGGCAGCCCCAAAGATATTTGAAGAGAAATACAGGCAAAGACATCCAGACATGGAAAATTTCACAATAAAAAATATCACAAAGAGGGAATATAGAAAAAAAAATTGTAAAGTACTAGTTAAAAAAATAGAAAACAAAGTTATGGAGTGTTTGCAAAGTGAAGGATTTGGTGTAGAAGATCTAACACAGGTTACATCACTGCATGATGGAGTGAGTCCCCAAAGTAAGGAGAAACAGGAAGATCAAGAAACATCTGAAGAAGAAATATGGACATGTGAAAGAAAAAGGATTTAATATGGTGTAATGTCTATGTAAAGGAGAAAGCAAAACTAATCAATACAAAAAGAGCACCAAAGATATTTGAAGAGAAATACAGGCAAAGGAATCTGGATATGGAAAACTTTACAATACAAAAAATAAGAAGACAAAAAGAGGAAAAGCAGAAAAGGAGATCTGTAATGGAGAAGTTAAAGAAATAGAAACTGAGGTTATGGAGTACCTTCGAAGTGAACGATTCAGTGTAGACAACTCAAAAAACACCACAGCAGGATAGAGCAATGGATCCCCAGATTAAGGAGAAACCATTGCAGCAAGAGACATCTGATCAGTTGCCATATGAAGATACTTTGGAGCCTTCCCATAGGAAACCAGTACAAATGTTCAGTTTGAGTTGGTCAGCAAAGGGAGGAACTGGAAACTGTGGTAACTCTGACGCAGTCATTGTTGTGGAATGATGGGCCCATATGAAAGAGCAATGGATGACACAGAATGAAACTGAAGAGCATGTGGCACAAGAAGATACACTGGAACTTTCTGTAGAACGCCCACAGGAAATGGAGACCAAAGAATTTGCCCTCAGTTTAGAAGAAAATGATCCAAGAGAAAAGTTGCTTGTTTTAATAGAATTAGACCTACTGAGAACAATGAAAGAAATATTCTACAGAAAGTCAGTAAAACCCCAAAAGTTAGAAGTTGATAATACAAATGAACACAGTAATTAGGCATGTCCATGGAGATTCATGTGATGTAACAGAAGTAAACAGGCTATATTACTTTACAGCTAAATTAATAGCAGATAGTCTTAACACAAAAACACAGGGTAGTCAGTTAAATGAAGGGGAGAAATCAAATGCCATCATGGAAGTTGTGATGACCGTGCCCTGGCCCAGCAATCAAGGAGCCTCAATCCTTACCACTAACACTCGTATGAGAGGAAATTAGTAAGGTAAATGAAGGAGAGAAATATAATGCCATCATGGAAGTTGTGATGACCGTGCCCTGGCCCAGTAATCAAGGAGCCTCAATCCTCACCACTAACACCAGGGAGGGCATCTCATATAAGAGGAAAGGATACGAAATACACACAGTAAAGTACAATTTCCCGTAAGTGCACATAGAGATCACAGTCAGTCTGGGGCTGGTTGCTCCCTTGCTCTCTAGCTGTGCCCCTTTACCCAGACTATACGGTAGTAATTTCTGCCACCACCAGCTAATACTTATCAGCTACCCAAAGGCCTTTAAAAGGGTGTCCAATTATTACTGTGCAATATTATTATCCAGTTGGTAACGTGACTATTCAGTCTAAGGCTTATTAGAGTGGCTTATTACTATAAACTCTCTAAATATGCAATTTACTCTAGAACATAAGCAGAATTTATCTCTACACAAACCAGCCACAGGTAGAGAGATTAAAAATATTTAATAATACATAATTAAAAACACAGACAATTGTATTACACCACAGTGATATGTAAGAGTTCAGAGATCACACAGAAACTTAATACAGTAGGAAAGTTCTGGTATAACAGAAAAAAACACTTGTTTAACTTTCTTCTGAGTTCCTAGCTATTACTACAAGAAAACATATTTCTAAGACACTACTTACATAAGACAACAGGCAGAGGGCTGATAAGTTAGATATTAAGATCAAAATGCTCAGAGTCTCTCACTGAACAATAGTTTTTAAATTCACTAACAAACATCTGTGTTAGGCCCTCCCAAATTGCATCATTTTGACACGTTGGTTTTCCCAGTATATACATTACATCATTTTGACAGTTTGGCGTTCCCAGGCCAACAAACTACATTATTTAGCAATCTAACACCTGCTTGTGAAACTACAACAGTAAAAGACATTTCACATGTACACTCTGGCAATTATTTCTTAAGACAATAGAAAGAAAAAGAATGTGTTCAGCCAGAGGCTTTCGCACCACTATTTAGATAATTTTACTTCAAAGAACATTTGAAATGCTTGGCTTAGTTTTCCTTACAGCAGATGACAATGTTGCAACAATCTTGAAGTTCACATTTTACAGTGTTTTCTTTCATTTAAGAACACAAGCCTGTAGTTTGCATTTATATATACAAATGATAGAATCCTGTATCAAATTCTATTTGACTAGGCTGGCAGCCTTCACCCATTGTCCCCAATCTTCACATCTTTTCCCCCCTGGAGAACTCAAGCTAGTTTCTCAAGTGACTCTTGAGAAACTCTGCTTGTGAGGGTTAGGTCTATCTGGGTGTACCTCACCCCATTCTCTGTCTTGAGAGCCAATCTGCATTGGCATTGCTAATCCCACTGCAGTGCTGCACTGACGTATCATATGCTTGCAACCCCAGGCTACATCTTAGTTACTTGGCATTTTGCTGGCTGGCTCTGTTTTAACCATATTAGGGGGTTGTGATCTGTCATTACAGTGAATTTTCCTCCATACAGATATAAGGCTGAAGTTTTCACAGTGCCCACACTATGGCTAGACTTTCCTTTTCTACAGCTACATAGCATTCCTCCCTGGGGTGGAGCCTATGACTGAGATAAACCACTGGGTGCTCTTCCCCCTCTGAAGAAATCTGGCCAAGTACAGCCCCCACACCATGGTTCGAAGCATCCACTTGCACAATAAATTCTTTGCTACAATCTGGATTGGCTAACACAAGGGGTCCTCCCAAAGCTTCTTTAAGCTTCTGAAATGCCTGCTCACATGCTGGGGTCCACACTACCTTATCTAGCCTGTTCTTCCTTGTCAGGTCTGTGAGAGGAGCAGCTATGGTACTATAACTAGGGACAAACTTTCTGTAGTACCCTGCTGTGTCCATAAGAATGCCCTCACCTGCTTTTTGGTAACAGGTGCAGGCCATGCCTGAATTGCTTCCACTTTGGCAGGTTCTGGCCTTATGTTACCACTCCTCACTCTATGTCCTAGGTAGGAGACCTCTGCCATACCCACCTGAAATTTGCTCTGCTTAATGGTAAATCCTGCCCTTTGTAGTCTGCCCAGCACCTCCCTGACATGCTGAAGGTGCTGTGGTCAGGAATGGCTGTAGATGGCAATATCATCTAGGTAAGCAAGGGCAACCCCTCCTGCTCCTGCTAGGATATTATCCACCAGCCTGTGGAAAGTCGCTGTGGCATTCTTCATCCCAAAGGGCATCTTTGTGAATTTGTACAAGCCAAAAGGAGTCACAAAGGCTGAATTCTGTCTAGCACTGAGAGTCAAGAGCACCTGCCAGTAACTGTTGGTAAGATCAGTGGTTGTAAGATACTTAGCCCGACCCAGCTGCTATAGGGCCTCATCTATCCTAAGCATGGGGTAAGCATCCGACTCTGTGTGACTATTTAATTTCCTGTAATCCACACAGAACCTATTGCTGCCATCCTTCTTTGGCACCAGCACCACCACCACCTTCGAGGCCTAGGGACTGTTGGATTTTTGAATCACCCCTCGTTCCAACATCTCCTGTACCTCTTCCCTCAGAGTCTGTTTGACTCTCTCAGGTACCCTATATGGGTCCTGCCTAATAAGCCTTTGGGGTCCTGTATCCACCTGGTGCTGCACCAGGTGGGTGCTCCCTGGTTTCCCAGTGAACATGTCCCCAAATTCCTGCAACACTGCCCGGATTTCTCGAACCTGGGTATTAGATAGATGCTTGGACATTGCTACCCCTTCCACCAAGGTGTCAGTTCGAGCCTCACTGAGGAGACTAGTCCCCAGATCTCCTTCAGACTCCTCCTGCAATCCTCTGCAAATGCTCAGCACAAGGGCCCCCCTGTCATGCTAAGGTTTCGTCATGTTAACATGGTGCAGTTTATGCCCCTGCCATCTGCCTAGCACTTCCACCATGTAGTTAACATCACTTACCTTTCTTACCACTTTGTAGGGTCCCTCCCAAGCTGCTTGCAGCTTGTTGTGTCTGACAGGAATGCGAACCATTACCTGCTGCCTCACAGCATATTCTCTAGCTCGACCATTCCTGTCATACCACACCTTTTTCTGTTGGGCTTCTGACAGGTTCCCCTTGGCCAAACCCATGAGTTCCCTGAGCCTTGTCCTGAGGTTTAGGACATACACCACAACAGACTCCTTGTGAGACTCGCATT
Organism: Protopterus annectens; assembly: GCF_019279795.1. Classification (NCBI taxonomy): domain Eukaryota; kingdom Metazoa; phylum Chordata; order Ceratodontiformes; family Protopteridae; genus Protopterus; species Protopterus annectens. The sequence continues at coordinate 22,042,459 of NC_056747.1, read as the reverse complement.
CACCTTCCCACTCATCTCAAATTAAATCTAGAGGTTCCCTCACCCTATGCCCATACAGCAACTCAAAGGGTGAAAAACCTGTGGATTCCTGGGGAACCTCTCTGTAAGCAAACAACAGATGGGGCAAATATTTGTCCTACTCCCTCTTAAACTGGTCTGCAAATGCCAGTAGCATGGACTTGATTGTAGAGTTTAACCTCTCAACAAGACCATTAGTCTGGGGATGGTAGGGGATGGTCTTCATGTGCTTCACCCCACAGGACTTCCACAGTCAAGCCAGCAGGTCTGACATGAAATTGGCACCTCAGTCAGTCAGTATTTCTTTTGGGAAACCCACTCTACTGAAAATCTCTTAACAAAGCATTTGCCACCTTCTCTGCCTCAGTGGAGGACAAAGCCACTGCCTCAGGGTATCGTGTAGCACAATCCACTACCACTAGGGTATACTTTTTCCCTGTGGAACTTGGGGTACTCAGAGGACCCACAATATCCATAACTACCATCTGAAATGGCTCCTCAATCACAGGCAAAGGCATCAAAGGAGCTCTCACGTTGTCTCCTACCTTGCCCACCTTTTGGCACTGCTCACAGGTCCTGCAGTACCCTGTTACAGCTCTGGAAATTCCAGGCCAATAGAAGTTTTGCGTAATACGCCTCTTTGTATGTTTTATGCCCATATAACCTGCAATGGGAATATAATGGGATATGGCTAGAAGCACCAGATGGTAGGCTGTAGGCACTACCAACTGCTGTACTCTCTCACCTTCTAGTCCTCCCTCAGGGGTCCACTCTCTGTATAGTAACCCCATGTCCCAGTATACAGATTCCCCCTTCCCTTGAGAATCAGTTGCCTCCCTAGCTACCTGTCTTGGGCCTTGCAATGTAGGGTCTGAGAGCTGAGCCTGTCTCAACTCTCTCCTTGTAACCCTTCCCAGCTTCCCTTCCACATAAAGTCTGGTATCCTCTGACAGCAGTGCCTCACTGTCAGCCTGGGTACTACTACTCACTCCTGCGTTTGCAGTTACCCTGTCCAAGGGAACATCAGTACCCACAAGCAGCTGTGGCTTACCTTCAGTCTCACTGCTACAGAGTAGCCCTGTCCTTGAAGTAACCACCTCACCAGTCCTGTCTGCAAGTATGCAGTCTGTCTGGGTCTCCCCCAGGCTACCAGACCCACATGCTTGTCTCCTAGCCTCACTGCGTGTAACTGCATGGGACTGCCTCATCCAAATTCTTCCCTCTCAGGACATCTGCAGGATGGTAGTTCCATACCCCTGTTGTCTCAAGACAACCTACTACTGGCATTTTGTCTTTCCCACTTACTGGTTCCCCACCTTGCCTCCATGGACATCTGTATGCCACATGGCCCCACTGGTTGCATTCAAAACAGTTAACCCTAGCTCTTGGACGTGTACCTGGACTAGTGGCTTCCCCTGCTACTGGCAGATTCTGTCGTGGCAGTCTGTGCTGCCCACCGTGGATTCCTTTAGACCCATGAGCAGTACTGGGGGTCCCCTTCCTGTGCAGGTCTGCCCTGCTGGCCAGGTATAGGTCTCCCTTCTTCCCCAACTCATCTGAAGTAGCACATTGTCTAACAGCTAACCAGATCCTCATGTCCTCAGGCAAAGTGCTAAGGGCTTGTTCCTCACCAAAAGTCTGCCAGCCCTTCAGAAGCGGTGACCTGACATCCACTCCCCCAGCTATGGAAATAAGTGCTCAGTTCAGCAACATATTCACATACATTTTCATCTACCTTGCATCTAAGCTCACTAAACTTTTTCCTATACATTTCAGGTGTTAGCTTAAAACATTCTAACATACATTTTTTTACAGCAGTATAATCAAAACAGACAGAGTTAGGCATTTGTGATGTACAAGTTACAGCTTTCCCTTGGAGTAAGGGGGTCAGGAATAGTACCCAGAGCCTTTGGTCAACACTATACTGTTTGCATACTCTCTCAAACATATAAATGAAACTATCAAAATTATCCTCCTCTTTAAATTGTGGAAGAAATTTACTGACCTGTTGTGCTTCTGGGGTCCAGTTACTCCCTTCCTCATTACCTCCATGACTCTGGCGAACAGTCAGCATTTCCCTCTCATGCTTCCTCTGACGCTCCTTTTCTTCGGCTTATATCTCCAAACGCCTGGCCTCCAACTCAAGTCTCTTTAGCTCCAGCTGGATTTTTTAGTCCACTGCAGAAAGGTTGAGCTGTCCATTCTCCGAGGATATTGTATCTCCACTGCCAATCGGATTGTCCTTGGGTTGAGCTTTCCATTCTCCGAGGATATTGTATCTCCACTGCCAGTCTGATTGCCCTCCTGGATGCTGTTTTCTGATGCAGCTGTAACCAAGGCTGCAATCAGGTCTGCTTTAGTCAGGTTTCCATACACCAGTCCCCTAGCATGGCACATCTCCACCAGCTGGCTCCTTGTCAGCTTTCCATACTCCTCTGCTGACATGCTGCCTGCTCACCCTGACTAAGCTAACAAAAGAAATAAAACCGTTGTGATCTGAACTCTTGAGTATACACTGCGTGGCTGATTTAGAGTACAAAACACCTTCAGAGATCACTGTACATAAGCTACAGGATTCACTCTACCCACACCACTGCAAGACACAAGTGAGGATAACTTATCCCAACCACTGTGAACCACAAATGTGAGGATATCTTATCCCAACCACTGTGAACCACAAATGTGAGGATATCTTATCCCAACCACTGCCACCAGATATGTGATGACCATGCCCTGACCCAGCAATCAAGGAACCTCAGTCCTCACCACTAACACCAGGGAGGGCATCTCATATAAGTGGAAATGATAAATACACACAGTAAAGTACAATTTCCCTTAAGTGCACACAGAGATCACAGTCAGTCTGGGGCTGGTTGCTCTCTTGCTGTCCAGTTCCCCAATAAGACTCCCCACTGACACAGCTGTAGTGTCCAGATCTCAGCCTAGCTGGCAAGCTAACCTCCAGTACCCTCTCTGTCCCACCAGTGCTTCATGTCCCTGCCCAGGTAGCTGACACACCACACACACTTTGAGATAAGTATTTATACAACTTCACAGACACTCCTGGGAAAGGCTGACACAGATTCTCCAGCTGTGCCCTGTTACCCAGACTATACAGTAGTAATTTCTGCCTCCATCAGTTAATACTTATCAGCTGTCCAAAGGCCCTTAAAAGGGTGTCCAATTATTACTGTGCAATATTGTTATCCAATTGGTAATGTGACTATTCAGTCTAAGGCTTATTAGAGTGACTTATTATAATAAACTCTGTAAATATGCAATGTACTCTAGAGCTTACTTATCTCTACACAAACCAGCCACAGGTAAAGAGTTGAAAAATGTTTAATAATAAATAATTAAAAACACAGACAATTCTACTACACCACAGTGATATTTAAGAGTTCAGAGATCACACAGAAACTTAAAACAATACAGTAGGAAAGTTCTGGTATAACAGAAAAACACTTGTCTAACTTTCTTCAGAGTTCCTAGCTATTACTACAACAAAACATATTTCTAAGACACTGCTTACATAAGACAACAGGCAGAGTGCTGATAAATTAGGTATCAAGATCAAAAAGCTCATAGTCTCTCACTGAACAATAGTTTTTAAACTCACTAACAAACACCTTTGTTTGGCTCTTCCAAATTACATCATTTTGACACTTAGGTTTTCCCTGTATACACATTACATAATTTTGACACTTAGTCTGGAGTTCCCAGGCCAACAAACTGCATTATTTAGTAATCTAACACCTGCTCAGGAAACTACAACAATAAAAGACATTTCACATGTACACTCTAGCAATTATTCTTTAAGTTAAGACAGTAGAAAGAATGTGTTCAGCCAGCCGCTTCAGCACCACTATTTAGATAATTTTACTTCAAAGAACATTTGAAATGCTTGGCTTAGTTTTCCTTACAGCAGATGGCAGTGTTGCAACAATCTTGAAGTTCACATTTTACAGTGTTTTCTTTCATTTAAGAATACAAGCCTATTTTTTACATTTATATATACAAATGATAGAATTATGTATCAAATTCTGTTTGACTAGGCTGGCAGCCTTCACCCATCTTCCCCAATCTTTACAGAAGTATCAAATAGAGAAAACTATAAAGCAATTAAGACAAGAATTGTCACTGTTAGAAGAGTATGGAAGACGGAACAGATCAACAAAAACACTAGAAAGCTAGATATGATAAAAGCAATGCACAGTATCAGAATAGATCAGGATCTGTTGTGCATTATTGCAAATAATAAATATCAGCACAGGCAGAAAAACCTAGAAGATATGTAAATAAATAAAAAGGAAAAGTACAAAATAAGCAATGTATTGATGACCCAAAAAACAAGGCAAAAGGAATTGAAACAGTACCAAAAAAAGAAGAAATAGCTGCGTATGGAGAAATATCTGTGAAGATCCTTTGGAACATAACAAAAGTGCTAAATGGATAGAAGAAGTAAAAGGCAGAATAAGAAGTTCAAATGCACAGAATATGAAATGGAATGAAGTAATGACCAGAGAGATTGAAACAAAGTTGAGAAAAGCTCTTAACAGGAAAACCCCAGGCTCAGATGCAGTACCTAACCTCTAGCTAAAAGTGTTAACATGTTTACATGAATATTTAGCTATGAGTAAGAACCATTTATATGCACACCCAAAACAGAAACCAGCCTGGTTAACAACAGGAAAAACAGTACTCCTACTTAAGAGCGAACCTGAAGCTATCTTAAAAAACTGTAGTCTTATAACTAGCCTTCCGCCGACAAATAAACTATACAATGGAATTGATGCAGACAGAGTTTATAGACATTTAGAAGAAAAGTGTAGCATGGTAGTAGAACAAATAGGTAATAAAAGAAAGTCATATGGAACAAAGGATCATTTGTTGTTAAATAAAGTCAAAATGGGGAACTGTAAAAAAGGGAAGAATCTAAGTATGGCATGGATACACTATAAAAAAGCATTTGAAAGTATTCCATATTCATGGATAAAAGAGTGCTTAAAATGTATGAGACATACCGTACACTGATTAGTTACATTATGGCAACCATGAAACAGTGGCAAACCACTCTACAGTTAAGCCATGTGTGACATCCCCAGGCTGGGCCAGTAATCAAGAAGCCTGAATCCTTCACTTGGAATACAAATGGATACACTCAGTATTTCCAGAGGCAAACCTGTCTGCCTCGAGCACAATTTCCGTTAAGAGCATCCAGGGAACACACTTGGTCCAGGGGCTGGTTCTTCTTTGTATATGTTCAGACCCCCAATAAGACTCCCTACTGGCACAGCTTAGAGTTGAGTCCTTAGCTGGGATTCCAGGCTTAGTCCTCCCACATCCTCTCTGTGAAACCAGTGCTTAGTGTCCCTGCCCCAAGCAGCAGACACTCTCACTCTTTGAGATTTGATTTACACACACACACACGCACACACACACACACACACACACACACACACACACACACACACACACACACACACACACACACACCACCTGAGAAAGGCTGGCACAAATTTACCTGCTGTGCTCCCTTATGCCCAGACTATAAGATAGTTATCACTTCCACCAGAACCCCTGCCAGCTACTTTAAGGCTCTTATAGGGGTACCTAATTATACTGAGTGAAATTAATTTTAATACAAATGGTAATGTTGACCCAACATCATTGCTTTCTGGAGTGGCCATAGTCATCACCAAAAAAATATATACAAATACTCTCAAAGCTTAAATATTTTCTAAAAAGGACCAGCCACAATGAGAAGTTTAAATATTTTTAATAATAAATAATAAGAAAATATTAAATATCTATGTACAGTAAACCCCAGAGTTTCAGTCACCGGTAATATTAAAAATAACACTGATGGAAAGTTTCACACAATTATAGAAAAACAGTATTTAGCTAATCTCACTATCTAATACTGATTGACTAAAAATAATTACCATTCCTACTTGCTGAATAGAGTAAGGCAAGATGGGTGAATGATCCTTGATGTCATTTCCAAGACAGAATACAGAATGCTGCTGAGACTTCAGTCTCCCCTAATAAGACATTATTTCTGTACAGAATGACATCACACACATTGTTATCTGACTTTCTTTCCCACACTATCCCCCATCCCTAGAAGCTGCCAGGGTTTAGCACCTTTGTGCTACAATGCAAACAGAGCATTGCTTTCTTTTTGGTGCAGCTGCCAGAATTCATAAAACCATTTCACTCTTCCTGCAGTAGCTACCAACTATTCTGTAGCAGAGACATTGTGTCTTTGACTCCATTCATAACTGTGGGATAACGTCGTTATGGCTTAACCCATAAAGTAATTTAATTTCAAGAATATTTTGCAAAGTTAGGTGAATTAAGATTAATCTCTTCACTTCCAGTATTTGCTGTTATAATGTATACATTTAAACAGTTGCAATAATGCATTTCCATCCCTTTTCCTTCCAGCAGGGCACACTGTTGATATATTTTAACACAAGCAAACCTCACAAATACAATTTCAGAACAAGCATGTGAACAAATCAGTTTGATATGCAAATGACATACAATTATGTACAAAATTCAGGGTAGCTGTGCTGGCATAGGTTGCAAATCCACTGCCCTGTTTCTCCTCTCATGGCTGGCAGTACCCCCTATCATCATGCCATGATAAAGGACAAATTATTATTTTAGAGAGAAAAATTCAAAGGGGGATATTCCAGGGTGACTCTGTGTCACAGCTGCTCTTTTGCCTTGCCCTTAACCCTTTAAGTTGTCTACTTAACAGATTAGGTCATGGCTACAGTTTATCTTCTATAAAGTAAAGTGTAAAGACTTCTCATCTTCTTTTTCCAGATTATGTAAAACTGTATAGCTCATCAGATGAGGAACTGAAAGTACAGCTCCAAGTGGTCAAAACTTTTTCAGATGATACAAGAATGTCATTTGCTCTTGATAAATGTGCAAAAGCAACCCTTAAAGCAGGAAAGTTGCAGCACCAAGAAAACATCAGTTTGGGACAGGAATGTGATACAAAAACACTTGAGCAAGAGGGATTGTATAAATATTTGGGAATTGACGAAGGATCAGCAGGAAAATATGAACAAATGTGAATAAAACTTAATAAGGAATATTTTAGACTTAATACTGAAAACAGCATTGATATCTAGGAACAAAGTCGAAGCTATAAACCGGTCTGCTCTTCCTGTCCTAACTTACAGTTTTGGAACGATTGACTGGCCCCAAAACATGCTGGATAGGTTAGACAGGAAAACAAGAAGGATGCTTCATGCTCATGAAATGATTTATAAAAATCAATGTATACCAAGACTGTAAGCCGCGGTGGTGCAGCGGTAGCATTGTCGCCTCACAGCAAGAGGTTCTCCTGTTCGATTCTCGACTGGAGTGCCTTCTGTGTGGAGTCTGCATGTCCTCCGTATGGTCGAGTGGCGTTCAAAAGACATGCGTGAATGGGTGTGCCTTCGTTGAAGGTTGGGTGTTGGGCTGGCACCTCAGCACTGTAAAAATCGACTGCCAATCAATAGCGGACCGTAGGTCTGCTGTGGCGACCCCTAACTGGGAAAAGCCGAAAGAAAAACAACAACAAATGTATACCAAGATTATATATTCCCATTCTGAAGGAGGTATGGGCCTCCTCAAAATTGATTACATGTATAAATCTGCAATTATGGGACTGCATACATATCTGCTGACCTTACAAGACCCAACTGTAGTGAAAGTTCTGAAACTTGAGGAGAACAAGTCTAAGATGACTTCCCTGCTTAGTTTAGCATAAGCATATTGGTGTTGAGCTGGAATGGAAATCATTCCTGAAGTGGATAAAAATCATAGAGCAACTGAATGTGCCAAAAAACAAAAGAAAGAACATAAGTTTAAGGATCAGATGAAAAGGAAGAAATGTGGAAAATGCATAAATATAGTTGCAAGTATAGAAAACTCTTGGAAAAACCTCATGTTGATCAGGATTGAATGCAAGAATGGTTAAGGAGAGGTGAATTTAAACCAAAAGATGAAAGGCTAATATTGGCAGCCCAAAATTTGGACTGCATACATGGTGGTTTACAAAATCTATTGAACATGTAGAAGAAACAGACAAATGTAAGTTTCGTAAAGCAGAATTGAAAGAATTGAAAACCGTTGAACATCTTGCTGTTGGTTGTGATATACTAATGGCAGAAGGTCTATATACTGAAAGGCATAATAATGTGGCAAGAATGTTGCATTGAGGATTGTGCAAGCATTATAATATTGAGGTAGCTGAAAAACACTGGAAACATGAGCCCCAAAGCAGCATAGAAAATGGTAACGTTTGTATCATGTGGGGTCATCCATTAGCAGCAGTTCAAAAATAGATGAGAGAAAACTAGATATAATGCTCCATGAAAAGAAGACATAAGTAGCATTGATCATTGAAATTGCTACACCCAGTGACTACAGTGTCTTACGTACAGAGAGAGACACAAAGTCACAAAATATCAGGATTTGCAGGCAGAAACAAGGGCAGTTTGATAATATACCCAGACAGCTCCAGTAGTAGTAGGAGCAACGGGTTTTATAAAAAAGAATTTACAATCATACTTTGATAGTTACTAATACATGTAACTCTGTATGAATTGCAGTTGGAGTCATTGAGGGTGCTGTGAAGAGCATTTCTGGCCAACATCAAAGACTGAAATAATACTAATTTCATGAACTTTAATCATACTTTGACTTAGGAATGGGGTCCATTTTCATCATGGTATTAGAAACCCCAAATACAGTGGATATAAAAAGTGTACACACCCTTGTTAAAATGCCAGGTTTTTGTGATATAAAAAATTAGACCATAATAAATAATTTCAAAACTTTTTCCACCTTTAATATGACATATACCTGTACAATTCAGTTGAAAAACAAACAAATCTGTTAGGGGAAATATAAAAAATAAAAAAAATGTACAATAAGCTTGTTGCATAAGTGTGCATAAACTAAAACTTTGTTGAAGCACCTTTTGATTTAGTTACAGCATATAGTCTTCTTGGGTACACACCTGCCATCAGTTAGAAAGACTCTGATTAACCCCAAATAAAGTTTTGAAATGATGTATTGTGGTGTCATTTTTTTTATATCACAAAAACCTGGCATTTTACCAGGGGTGTGTACACTTTTTATATCCACTGTACTTGGAGACATTAAAAAAAGATTCTATAGCAATGAGATGTGTACTAATTAGCCATCTGAGAGAGCAGCTGATGCACTGGACAGACTACCAAGTTACATTAAAGCAAGTATTTGTTTAGATATTTGTAACAACAGCCTGGACACTTAATATGGGAACAAGTGTTTTGGTATATTTGCAGGCTAGAAGGGCATTATTGCCCATGCTTGAAATATTTGTATGTGTGTATGTATATGTTCATAGGTGTTTACTAGACTAATAACCACAAGGGCATTTTTATGCCTAGCCAAATCCCAAATCTCTGACAAGGTCTTATACCCATGATAACTGTAAGCAGGGACTTGGGAGAGGAAACATTTACAAGCAGGGGCCTGGGAGATGAACCATTTACAGATTGCCTGTGTCCATTAAAGACATAAGTGCCAAACCAGGGATGAATTTCCTGTTCCCCATTCAAGTGTCCAAGTTGCACTTGAATTGGGTTAGGGAGGAACTCTGCTTCACATGGATGGCGAGCCTGTTCCAGAGATGGGGTAATCTCTGGGAAAATATACCTGTCTCTCCAGCAGGTCGTATTTATATCACAGACAAGGTTCAAGTCCTTAGAATAGGTAATTCTGGTGCTGTTTGTTTTGCGGATATGAAGGAAGTCGTTTTGGGTGGGGTCGGACAATGCTCTGTATGTCAGGCATAGATCTCCCCTCAAAAGCCTGTAGGAGACAGAATACAGGGACAGAGCTTTGAGGTAGTCTGCATAGGACATTTTACTTGAGCCCTGTATTCCTTTAGTGAGGAGCCTCTGTGGACATTCTAATTGTTGGATATACCTAGTTAGGTACATACCAGAGGTGGCATTGTACTCAATGATAGGTCTGATGAATGCCAAGTACAGTGGAACAGTGACTTGCTTGGACTTAGATGCCATACCTTTGTTTATAAGTTGCGCAACGTAGAATGATTTTCTGTCTACTGTAGACACTTGATGGTCAAAGGCTAGATTACTATCTATGTGTGTCCGTAAGTCCCTGACTACTGGGTCAGCTCTAAGGAGGTGTGTTGTCAATATGATAGTTACCAGGGGTGGATGACTTCCCAAAGGATACTGTTATGCATTTCATGGTATTTAGTTTTAGTCCATGGCTCTGACACCAGTTGTCTGTATGTGTCGGCCCCTCCTGGACAACATTTGTGTCAGTGTGGGATTTAATGACAGCTCATAATTTGCAATCATCTGCAAATTTAGTTAGCCAGAGACCACTGACATTGGCCTTGACTTCAGAGACGTAAATGCCAAAAAGGAATGTTCCAAGGACTGATCCCTGAGGGACTCCACTTGTGACTGGCCTCTTTGTAGAGGTGGATTCCCCAAATCTAACTTCCTGGGTCATGTCTGTGAGCCACTTGGCTACCCATCTTGTGATGTAGGTTCATAGGTTCACAGGTGTGTAGTAGGCTAATGGCCCTGGAGCCTTTACAAGCCTAGCCCAAAAAAATTGCTCAGGCACCGTGCCACCTGATGTTAGTTCACAGTGCCCCTATCCAGTAGTGCAACTGGAGTGATCCCTGGGGTGAACTTTGTTACCCATCCACTTGTCAAGATTTCTCTTGAATAGGGCCAGCGAGGTGCTCTGACATGAATGGGAAGCTTATTCCAGAGTATGGACAGTCTTTGGGAAATTAACCTGTTCCTCCAGCATGTTCTGGTAATTGTGGTAATGAGGTTGTGATCTCTGGAGCATGTAGCATGGGGGGGATTGGGATTTCTTTAGGTGTAGCATTTCAAGTAGGGCTGGGTTGGACATGGCTTTGTAAGTTGAGCAGAAGTCACCTCTAAGTAGAAGATAAGAGACTGAGAACAACTGAGAACAACTGAAGTTTCTTGAGTCAGTCCATGTAGGACATGTGTTTAAGGCCTAGGATCTTTTTACAAGGTACTTTTGTGGCCTCTCCAGCTGTTGTAGGTGTCTGGTCAGGTACATGCTGAACAGGGCGTTATATTTGATGATTGGTCTATTGAGGAAAAAATAGAGCGGGATGATGACCTCTTTCTTCCTGGATGCGAAACGTTTAGTTATACTATGTGTCATGTAGAAGGACTTTCTGACCACAGTAGCAGTGTGGTGGTCGAAGGTGAGGTGGCTGTTGACCTGGATGCCCAAATCTCTTATGGCCCTTTCAGTGTTCAGTGGGCTCCCATCAACTTGGTAATTCGTGGGAACTGAGTTTTTTCCAGAGGGGATGATTACGCATTTTTTTGACATTAAGCTTCAGGCCATGGTTCCGACACCAGTCATTGGTCTCAGAGAGGCCCTTTTGTAGGACTGCATCACTTGGGGAGTTGATCATGACTCCTAGCTTGCAGTCGTCAGCGAACTTGGTCAGCCAGAGTCCTTCTTTGACTTCTATGTGCCTGGACATCTGAGAAGTAGATGCCAAACAGGAGAGGGCCCAGGATGAACCCCTGTGGGACTCCACTCATGAATGGTCGACAGTCTGACTTGGAATTTGCAACTTTCACTCTGTGGGTTCTGTCTGTGACCCAATTTGCAACCCACCTAGTGATGTCAGGATTGATACCAAGTTTGCTGAGTTTATTAATGATACCTGAGTGGGGAATGGTATCAAAGGCCTTGGCCAAGTAGAGGTAGGCTGTATGCACTGCCTTACCCTCATCCACAGCCTTGGTGACTGCCTCGAAGAAGTCAACTAAGTTCAGCAGGCAGGATCTCCCCTTGACAGAGCCAAACTGTGTGCGGACAAAAGTTTGGAGATTGCCTATATCTTTGTTAAGCAGGTCCATGGTGATGCACTCCATAGCTTTGCATACCAGACTCGTTAGGCTAATGGGGCGATAGTTACCAGGGTCTGTAGTTGCTCCCCCTTTATGGAGCGGGATGACTGTAGCAGTGTGCCATTCATTAGGGACATAGCCTGAGGTAAGGCTGTGATTGAACAGGGCACACAGATGTGGTACCAGTTCGTTTTGTCACTCATGTAGGACACAGCCAGGGATATTATCAGGTCCCATTGATGCTGTATTCTTGGCTTTGGACAATGCAGCCTTTACCTGTGCCACAGAAATGGTGGGTATCAGGCTTTCTTCTAGTGTTGTGATAGGGCCCTTGGGGGGAAGAGGGGTAAAGTTGTCACTGAATCTGTCATCAAGTATGTTGGCTATATCTGTTGGCTCAGTATAGGAGGTGCCAATGTGCAGTAACTCAGAGCAAATCTGGGTATTGCCTTTGAGATTTTTGATATAGCTATAGAAGGCTTTGTGGTTGTTTTTGGTGTCTGCTGCAATTCTGCCTTCATAGCTCGCTTTAGAGAATTTGATAAGGGATCTCAGCTTTTTGTTGAGACTGATAAGGGAGGTTTTCCAGTCTTATGACTTTATTGTTTTCTGCAACAGTTTCTTCCTCCTGTTGTAGATTTTATTGATGACTGGGAGCCATCAGATTGGCTTCCTTTTTGTTTGGTATGGCAAAGTCCATGCATTTGTGTATGTGCTCGTACAGTGCATTGGTGTATCATTCTGCAGTCGTGCAGCTATTTTCCATTGACATGGGTGCCAAGAAGTTAGCCACCTCTGTTTTTAGGAGCCAAAAGTTGGCTTTAGATAAGTTTTTCAGGGTGGTCATCTTAGCAGGGGCTGTAGGTGAGATGGAGATTTCCATGGTGATCAGTTTGTGGTCAGATTTAACTAGGGAGGAATTGACTGTAGGTGTGGAGCAATGGTCTCCCATGTTGGTGATAACCAGGTCGAGGATGCTGCTTCCTCTAGTGGAGTCAGAATGAGCTGGTCCAGGGCATTGGAAATGATAAATTCCAGAAAGTGTTGGGCCTGTACATTGGAACTTGAATAGTTTTCCCAGTTGATGGAAGGGTAGTTGAAGTCACCCAGTATGTGAGTATTGGGTTGGACCGTGATAGACTCCAGGGTGCTTAGGAACTTGGAGTGAGAGTCTAGGGACATGTTTGGAGTTCTATAGCAGGCTATGACTTATCGCTGTCTTACCCTGTGTTAGTTGTACCTGAAGTATCTCAGATGTGTTATGCTGGGCTACCAGTCTAGAGGTGTGTGTATCCTTTACGAATATGGAGACACCACCGCCTTTGGAGCTTCCGGTCGTATTCTGGTGCCAAAAGGTATGGAATGAGTTGTAGCCTGGGAGTGCTTTCTGCTTCTTTAAACCAGGTCTCCATTACAGCACAGATGTCGACATTCTCCATTTTGAGGAGAGCTTCGAGTGAGTACAAGTTTGTACCTAACGTCTTGAGTTTGTCAACAATGCCTGAGTGGGGTATTGCATTAAATGCTATGGCCAGGTCAAGATGGGCAGTGTGGACCATTTTGCATTCATCCATTGCTTTGGTGACCTTCTCAAAGAAGTCCACCAGGTTGAGTAGGCATGATCTGCCCTTGATGAAAGCATACTGGGTTGGGTCCAGTGTCTGGAGGTTTACTATATCACTATTGATCATTTCCATGATGTTTCTTTCCATGGCTTTACATATAAGACTAATGAGACTTATGGGTCAGTAGTTTCCAGGGTCTGTAGATGGCCCACCTTTGTGCAGAGGGATGACTGCTGCTGTTCTCCATTTGTGAGACACGAAGCTTGTTTGGAGGCTACAGTTATAGTGATTCCAGAGGCCCTGATATAATGCTGTTTAGAAGACATCTTGGGAAAATGTCTAGGCCCATTGATGCAGTGTTCTTGGCCTTAGAGAGAGCATTAGGGACCTGTTCCTAGTTGATAGCAGGGGAATTATATTTGATGGTATTTCCTGAGGGAAGGTTGAGGTTCGAGCTAAATTTATTGGCCAGTAGGTTTGTGATATCTTCTGGCTCAGTGTAGGTCGCTCCGATTACAGTGAGCTCTGCACACAATTGTGCATTGCCTTTGAGGTTGCAGACATAGCTAATGAATGTCTTGTGGTTGTCCTTGGCCTGGGAGGCCAAATTCACCTCAAATTTGTATTTGGTGTACTTTGTTGTCCTCTGAGATGTTTGTTTAGTTTCATGAGAGTGCCATCCAGGAAGTTTCTTTAGGTCCCTGAATACATAGCCTCTTCTATTGCAATGCATCCCCTCACCAGAGTGCATATGCAGAAGCTTTAGTGGTACCTCAGGTCAGTTTGGCTGCAGTATTGTCACCCTCTGGATTTCATTGTACCTTTCCTGTGCAGGAGAGCCCTTCTATTTTGGATATTGCAACAATGAAGGACTTATACTGTTATGGTAAGATTTTATACACTGTAGTATTTCCCACCCCCTCACTTCTTTAGTGGTTGTGCTTTCTTTCCCTCTTTACCCCCCCCCCCAATCCGATGCTGTATTTTCCTTTTTGTGTGAATTTTCTCATTTGTTCCTATTCTGTTCTATGTATATCTGTGACTTCTAGGTTGAATCCCACCCTTTTTGTGTTTGCCTCTTTCCCTTCTACTCTTCCCTTGCTACTGGACCCTGGAAAATATTAGGGTCCAACCTAACATTCTCATACTGGGTGGCTTCAACTACCCCTCCATTAACTGAGAAAACTACTCATGTACCAATACACTTGCCCAAATGCTTTCTGAAATTCATTAATTCCAGTGCTCTGGACCAGCTCGTTCTTACCCCCACAAGAGGTCGCAACATCCTTGACCTGGTCATTACTAACATGGGCGACCGTTGCTCTACACCATTAGTCAACTCCTCTCTGATTAGATCCGACCACAAACTAATCTCCTTGGAAATCCACATCCCTCCCACCCACCCACCCCCTACAAAGGTAACCACCATGAAACACTTCTCCAAAGCTAACTTTGAGCTCCTAAAAACAGATGTGGCTAACTTCACAGCACCCATGCAAATGTAGAATAGTTGCATGACTGCCGAATCGTACACCAATGCACTGTACAAACACATACACAAATGCATGGATCTCGCCATACCCAATAGAACTAAGACTCTCTCCTCAAAAAAAGAAGCCAATCTGGTGGTCCCCTGCCATAAACAATCTCTACAATAGAAGGAGGAAACTGATGTGGAATAAGGCGAAGTCCCAAGACTGGAAAAACTCCCTTATCAGCCTCAACAAAAGGTTGAGATCCCTCATCAAATCCTCTAAAGCTAGCTATGAAACCAAAACAGAATTGCAGCAGATAGTAAAGACAACCACAAGGCCTTCTATAGTTATGTAAAGAATCTCCACGGCAATACCCAGATTTGCTCTGAGCTACTGCACAATGCAGTAGCTCAGAGCGCATCTGCACAATCCTATACCGAGCCAACAGATATTGCCAATATACTGGCCGACAGATTCAGTTCTAACTTTACCCCTCTCTCCCCCCCAAAGGATCAATCACAATACCAGTAGATTGCCAGGCACCCAGTATTACTGCTGCACAGGTTAAAACAGCACTGTCCAAGGCCAAGAATACAGCTTCTATGGGACCTGACAATATCCCTGGCTGCGTTCTACATGAACTACAGAGTGAACTGGCACCTCACCTGTGTGCCCTGTTCAATCACAGCCTTACCTCAGGCTTTGTCCCTACTGAATGTCGCACTGCTACAGTCATCCCTTTCCACAAAGGAGGAGAGACTACAGACCCCGGCAATTGTTGCCCAATTAGCCTGATGAGTCTGAAATGCAAAGCTATGGAACACATCATCATGGACCTAATAAACAAGGATATAGGGAATCTCCAAACTCTGGATCCCACACAGTGCAGTTTTGTGAAGGGTAGATCATACCTGCTCAACCTGGTCGACTTCTCTGACTCCGTCACCAGAGCTGTGGATGAAGGCAAGGTGGTTCATACAGCCTACCTTGATCTGGCCAAGGCCTTTGATACCATTCCCCACTCAGGACTCGTAGAAAAACTCACTAAGCTTGGCATCAACCTCTATATCACTAGATGGGTTGCAAACTGGCTCACAGATAGAACCCACAGTGTCGAAGTAGCTGACTCCAAGTCAGACTGCCAACCAGTCACGAGTGGAGTCCCACAGGGTTTGGTCCTGAGTCCTCTCCTGTTTGGTATCTACTTATCTGAAGTCCAGGCCAACACGAAGGGACTCTGGCTGACAAAGTTTGCAGATGATTGCAAGTTGGGAGCTGTTATTAACTCCCCAAGTGATGTTGACATCCTACAGCAAGGCTTCACTGAAACCAACGACTGGTGTCAGAACCATGGTGCCAAAAAATGTGTCATCATCCCCCTTGGGAAAAACCCGGTTCCCTTGAATTACCACATTGATGGTAGTCCACTGAACACAAAAGGCGTTATAAGAGATCTGGGAACACAGGTTGACAGCAACCTCTCTTGGTCAAAAAAGTCCTTCTTTGTGGTACATCTCATTACTAAGAGTTTTTCATCCAGGAAGAGAGGTCATTGTCTCCCTGTACTCTTCCCTCATTAGGCCAGTCATCGAGTACAATGCCCTATTTGGCATGCGCCTCACTAAACACCTGCAACAACTGGAGAAGGCCACAAAAGTACCTCATAAAGATGATCCTAGGCCTTAAACACTTGTCCTGTATGGACAGACTCAAACAACTCCAACTATTCTCTGTCTCATATCGCCTGCTATCTCTGCTTGATTTACAAAGCCATGTCTGACCCAGGTCTGTTAGAAATGCTGCATCTAAATAAATCCCAATCCCTCCACACCACACACTCCAGAGACCTCAACCTCATTACCACAATCAACAGAACATGCTGGAGGGACAAGTTCATAACCCAGCGACTGCCCTTGCTGTGGAATAAACTTCCCATACATGTCAGAGCTCCTCACTGGTCCTCTTCAAGAGAAATCTTGAGTGGATGGGAAATAGAAACTTCGCCCCAGGGATCACTCCAGTGGCTGTACTCGACAGAGGCACTAGGAACTGAGGTCTAGTGGCATGATGCCATGGTAATCCTATGGGCAAGGCTTGTAAAGGCTCCAGGACCATTAGCATAGTACACACCTATGAACGTATGTCTGACCTCTTCTCTGGATCAAGTTATGATAAATTGACGGATCTCTCTTCTACTTGGTGCCATGCTTTTGGTGTTCTTTCCTGCTTTTTTAGTTTTTTTCTTTTATTGTTTTATTCAAGGTGTTGGCATTGTTTATTTTTGAGTCTAGTTGTTGTGTGTCTGTTACTCCCTTCCATTTGACATTTCCAGATTTTACTCCTCCATCCATGGCTAATATTACTTACCTTATTTTCTTTCCAATTTTTTCTTGGTTTGTGCCTAGTCCTAAAAGGCATATTTCCCACCTGTTTTGGAATGTTCTTCTCCATATCTTCCCCCATTCTTCCACTTCCTTCTCCCATTAATGGACATGCTCCACCTCAAAAAAAACAAGTCCCTTAGAGCTACATGCTCCTGGGACCTAAACCTCAGCACAAAAATAAATAGGACATGCTGGAGGGACAGATTCATTTCCCAGAGGCTCCCCTCACTCTGGAATAGAATCCCAGTTCATGTTAGACATAGCCCCTCGCTGACCCTCTTCAAGCGAAATTTGGACGCGTGGATGGGAAATCGCAAATTCACCCCTGGGATCTCTCCTGTGTCCCTGCTGGACAGAGGCACAGTAAACTAATCTTAAAAGGGTACCTTCTGTGACCTACTTTAGAGGCACAGCAGGCTAATCTAATAGGGAGGTGGAAGCCAAATACACTCTGGCTAGGCTTATAAATGCCCTAGGGCAGATAGCCTAGTATCTACCTATGAACCTATATATTTTTATTCCCATTCACATTTCCAGAACATGTGCATAATTCCTGCTTTATCTGCACTAGTCTCTGTGTGACCCCCTTTCCATGTCCTTTATGTTATTTCTTGAGGGTGTTGGGTGCCACCTATGTAGGGTTCTCTCTTTCCATCTCCTTTATGTTATTTCTTGACGGTGTTGGGTACCACCTGAGTAGGGTTCTCTCTTTCCATCTCCTTTTGTTATTTCTGGAGGGTGTTTGGTACCACCTATGTAGGGCTCTCTCTTTCCATCTCCTTTATGTTATTTCTTGAGGGTGTTGGGTACCACCTATGTAGAGTTCTCTCTTTCCATCTCCTTTATGTTATTTCTTGAGGGTGTTTGGTACCACCTATGTAGGGTTCTATCTTTCCATCTCCTTTTGTTATTTCTGGAGGGTGTTGGGTACCACCTATGTAGGGTTCTCTCTTTCCATCTCCTTTATGTTATTTCTTGACGGTGTTGGGTGCCACCTATGTAGTGTTCTCTCTTTCCATCTCCTTTGTTATTTCTGGAGGGTGTTTGGTACCACCTATGTAGTGTTCTCTCTTTCCATCTCCTTTATGTTATTTCTTGAGGGTGTTGGGTACCACTTATGTAGTGTTCTCTCTTTCCATCTCCTTTGTTATTTCTTGAGGGTGTTGGGTACCACCTATGTGGGTCCTCTCTTTCCATCTCCTTTATGTTATTTCTTGAGGGTGTTGGGTACCACCTATGTAGGCTTCTCTCTTTCCATCTCCTTTATGTTATTTCTTGAGGGTGTTGGGTACCACCTATGTAGGGTTCTCTCTTTCCATCTCCTTTATGTTATTTCTGGAGGGTGTTGGGTACCACCTATGTAGGATTCTCTCTTTCCATCTCCTTTATGTTATTTCTTGAGGGTGTTGGGTACCACCTATGTAGGGTTCTCTCTTTCCATCTCCTTTGTTATTTCTTGAGGGTGTTGGGTACCACTTATGTAGGGTTCTCTCTTTCCATCTCCTTTGTTATTTCTTGAGGGTGTTTGGTACCACCTATGTGGGTTCTCTCTTTCCATCTCCTTTATGTTATTTCTTGAGGGTGTTGGGTACCACCTATGTGGGTCCTCTCTTTCCATCTCCTTTATGTTATTTCTTGAGGGTGTTGGGTACCACCTATGTAGGATTCTCTCTTTCCATCTCCTTAATGTTATTTCTTGAGGGTGTTGGGTACCACCTATGTAGGGTTCTCTCTTTCCATCTCCTTTGTTATTTCTTGAGGGTGTTGGGTACCACCTATGTAGGGTTCTCTCTTTCCATCTCCTTTGTTATTTCTTGAGGGTGTTGGGTACCACCTATGTAGGATTCTCTCTTTCCATCTCTTTTTATGTTATTTCCTGAGGGTGTTGGGTACCACCTATGTAGGGTTCTCTCTTTCCATCTCCTTTATGTTATTTCTGGAGGGTGTTGGGTACCACCTTTGTGGGTTCTCTCTTTCCATCTCCTTTGTTATTTCTTGAGGGTGTTTGGTACCACCTATGTAGAGTTCTCTCTTTCCATCTCCTTTGTTATTTCTTGAGGGTGTTGGGTACCACCTATGTAGGGTTCTCTCTTTCCATCTCCTTTGTTATTTCTTGAGGGTGTTTGGTACCACCTATGTAGGGTTCTCTCTTTCCATCTACTTTGTTATTTCTTGAGGGTGTTGGGTACCACCTATGTAGGATTCTCTCTTTCCATCTCCTTTTATGTTATTTCCTGAGGGTGTTGGGTACCACCTATGTAGGGTTCTCTCTTTCCATCTCCTTTATGTTATTTCTTGAGGGTGTTTGGTACCACCTATGTAGGGTTCTCTCTTTCCATCTCCTTTATGTTATTTCTTGAGGGTGTTGGGTACCACCTATGTAGGGTTCTCTCTTTCCATCTCCTTTGTTATTTCTTGAGGGTGTTGGGTACCACCTATGTAGGGTTCTCTCTTTCCATCTCGTTTTATGTTATTTCTTGAGGGTGTTGGGTACCACTTATGTAGGGTTCTCTCTCTTTCCATCTCCTTTTATGTTATTTCTTGAGGGTGTTTGGTACCACCTATGTAGGATTCTCTCTTTCCATCTCCTTTATGTTATTTATTGAGGGTGCTGGGTACCACCTATGTTGGGTTCTCTCTTTCCATCTCCTTTATGTTATTTCTTGACGGTGTTGGGTACCACCTATGTAGGGTTCTCTCGTTCCATCTCCTTTTAGGTTATTTCTGGAGGATGTTGGGTACCACCTATGTAGGATTCTCTCTTTCCATCTCCTTTATGTTATTTCTACCACCTGAGTAGGGTTCTCTCTTTCCATCTCCTTTTGTTATTTCTGGAGGGTGTTTGGTACCACCTATGTAGGGTTCTCTCTTTCCATCTCCTTTATGTTATTTCTTGAGGGTGTTGGGTACCACCTATGTAGGGTTCTCTCGTTCCATCTCCTTTTAGGTTATTTCTGGAGGATGTTGGGTACCACCTATGTAGGATTCTCTCTTTCCATCTCCTTTATGTTATTTCTTGAGGGTGTTGGGTACCACCTATGTAGGGTTCTCTCTTTCCATCTCGTTTTATGTTATTTCTTGAGGGTGTTGGGTACCACTTATGTAGGGTTCTCTCTCTTTCCATCTCCTTTTATGTTATTTCTTGAGGGTGTTGGGTACCACCTATGTAGGGTTCTCTCTTTCCATCTCCTTTATGTTATTTCTTGAGGGTGTTGGGTACCACCTATGTAGGGTTCTCTCTTTCCATCTCCTTTATGTTATTTCTTGACGGTGTTGGGTACCACTTATGTAGGGTTCTCTCTTTCCATCTCCTTTTATGTTATTTCTTGAGGGTGTTGGGTACCACCTATGTAGGGTTCTCTCTTTCCATCTCGTTTTATGTTATTTCTTGAGGGTGTTTGGTACCACCTATGTAGGATTCTCTCTTTCCATCTCCTTTATGTTATTTATTGAGGGTGCTGGGTACCACCTATGTTGGGTTCTCTCTTTCCATCTCCTTTATGTTATTTCTTGACGGTGTTGGGTACCACCTATGTAGGGTTCTCTCGTTCCATCTCCTTTTAGGTTATTTCTGGAGGATGTTGGGTACCACCTATGTAGGATTCTCTCTTTCCATCTCCTTTATGTTATTTCTTGACGGTGTTGGGTACCACCTGAGTAGGGTTCTCTCTTTCCATCTCCTTTTGTTATTTCTGGAGGGTGTTTGGTACCACCTATGTAGGGTTCTCTCTTTCCATCTCCTTTGTTATTTCTGGAGGGTGTTTGGTACCACCTATGTAGGGTTCTCTCTTTCCATCTCCTTTATGTTATTTCTTGAGGGTGTTGGGTACCACCTATGTAGGGTTCTCTCGTTCCATCTCCTTTTAGGTTATTTCTGGAGGATGTTGGGTACCACCTATGTAGGATTCTCTCTTTCCATCTCCTTTATGTTATTTCTTGAGGGTGTTGGGTACCACCTATGTAGGATTCTCTCTTTCCATCTCCTTTATGTTATTTCTTGAGGGTGTTGGGTACCACCTATGTAGGATTCTCTCTTTCCATCTCCTTTATGTTATTTATTGAGGGTGCTGGGTACCACCTATGTTGGGTTCTCTCTTTCCATCTCCTTTATGTTATTTCTTGACGGTGTTGGGTACCACCTATGTAGGGTTCTCTCGTTCCATCTCCTTTTAGGTTATTTCTGGAGGATGTTGGGTACCACCTATGTAGGATTCTCTCTTTCCATCTCCTTTATGTTATTTCTTGACGGTGTTGGGTACCACCTGAGTAGGGTTCTCTCTTTCCATCTCCTTTTGTTATTTCTGGAGGGTGTTTGGTACCACCTATGTAGGGTTCTCTCTTTCCATCTCCTTTTGTTATTTCTGGAGGGTGTTTGGTACCACCTATGTAGGGTTCTCTCTTTCCATCTCCTTTATGTTATTTCTTGAGGGTGTTTGGTACCACCTATGTAGGGCTCTCTCTTTCCATCTCCTTTATGTTTATTTCTCAAGTTTGTTAAGTACCATGTATGGTGTGTTCCAATGGCTGGTTGTTGTACAGGGTTAAATACTTGACATTTTGTCTTTGTGACTCCCTTGTGTAAGATTGTAAGCCCATTTTGCACATTTATGCAGTTTTTATTGCTTTGTGTTGTATCTTATTGAGGTTGCTTCTGCTGTTTCTACTTACTGGATTTTGCTTTGATTTTCTGACTCCCCTTTCTTTGCTCTTACTCCCGCTAGCTTTATACTTTCTTTGCCTGTTTTGTCAGTCCTGTGATTTTTCGTTTCCCTGCCTTTGTCGTGTCTTTGTGCGTCAGTCACTACAGTATTTTCTTGGATTTTGCCAGCACTCCAGCTTCTGTTTGTTGTGCTGTTGGTGTTTGTACTTCCATTGCCTGCATCCTCTTTTTGTTCGTAATCTGCGGTCTTCTTCTTATGCTAATCCACCTAATTAGCTGTTTTATCTTCCATATTTTTTTTTTTTTTGCGGGGGGGGGGTGACCTCTTCCACTGATGTGTTAGAAGTTTGTCTTCTGTTTAGGACCTTGTTTACTTCCACCTCTGCTGCTCCTGGATGTTGTGCTTTCTGTAGTTCTCAGTCCATCTCTAGAAGATTCCAGGACTCTTTCAGGGTTTTTAGAATTACTTGATATCCTGCAATAATTTTCAGTAGCTTTGTGGGGAACTAAGTCTGTACCTTGCTCCTCTTGTTTTCAGTTTTTCTCTTAATATTGTATCCCTCTCTGTTGATGCGGATTTGCTGAATAGTCTGCAATCATTCTGATGTCTTTGCTATCTTGGCCCTTTAACTTTGTTGTTCTAGCATTCCTGAGTATCCATGTCTTTTGCTGTATAAGAATCAAGCTTGCATAGCACATGTCTTGGCTAGGCCCAAGTCCCTTGAATTCTCCCTGTTCTGTCGATTCCATCTATTTCTAGATTCAGTTCTTCACATGATAAACTATAATTTTATTATTTTTTTAACAAGTGGCTTGGCTGTTCCTCAGTTATTCTTCCACAGATTCCAAAGATTCTTAGGTTTTGCCTCCTGGATCTGTTTTATTTTTTATTTATTTACAGTTGTTTACTGAGAAAGTCTGACTGGACAGATACCCATTTTCAGTGGAGGCCCGGGGAGAAAAGCTCCAGTTACAATGCATGACAGGTTATCTAATTCACAGTTTGTGGAATTACATTATATAAAAGTACAGCATAATATGTAATGGCATATAGAGAAAGCAAGAGAACAAGTAGACAATGATTAGAGTTTTAGGTAGATACAATATGTAGACGCACAGCTTATTATTAGGATACATCTCTAGAAACAGCTTAATCTAATGACTACATTTGTAGGAAACAGGTTTTACACAGTGTTTATATTTTTGATAGAAGAGTGAAAGCTTTAGAGCATGTTGGTGGGAGGTAGTGTCAACCTGGGCATATATATCTACAGAGCCATGCATTATTGAGTAGTATTTTAAAGTTGGAGATGCTTGCTTCTGTTCTGATTGACTCTGGTAACATATTGCACAGTTTTGTTGCATGGCTGGAATAGAGTGAATCTCCAGCAGTATTTTTAGTTTCGGTAACTGTTAGCAAGGTTTTGTTTCGTTTTGGTAACTGTTAGCAAGGTTTTGTTTAGTTTTGGTAACTGTTAGTAAGGTTTTGTTTAGTTTTGGTAACTGTTAGTAAGGTTTTGTTGGTGAAGCGAAATGAGCGATTATTGGAATAGGATGTTGTTATGTTTTGAATGGCTGGTATCTTATATGGATGGTGAAGTATTTTGTGGGCCATTGTCAGTTGATTTTATGCAAACATTTGGGGTAATTCTAACCAGTAGACTTCTTTTACTGAGATACAGTGGTGAGTCCTGCATGTAGAGTTAGTGGCAAACTTTGCTATTTTGTTGTAGCATGCTTCAGGCTTGTCAAGGTCAGTTTTCCTGAGGTTGGTGAGAATGGGACATACAGAAGGGTGGAAAGAAGATGAGTTCTAGTGATTGATATTCTGGTGCTATTGGTAAGGAATTGTTTATTTCTTTATAGTGTTCCAAGCTTTTTGTGAACCTTTTTGATGGTCTGTGCTATATGTAGAGCAAATCTTATATTATTGTCAACTGCTAGACTTAATAGTTTGGATTGTGCATCAGGGGTAATTATTGTATTGTCTGAAGCTTTAATGATGATTAGGGAAGAGGGTCAGAGACTCTAGTTTGGAAGAGAATTGGTTTGGTTTTATTGGGATTTTAGATGAGTTGAGCATCAGTGATCCAGGTTTTGATGGTAATAAAGGATCTTTGTGTTGGAGCTGTTGTATGTTGGGGGCAATGCATATGAGAGTTGAAGCATCTGCATGTTTGATGCTGAAGATGTGGCTGAGCTAATGTTATTCATGATATACTGAATAGAAGGGGGCCTAGTATGGATCCTTGTGGTACACCCATTGTGACAGGGAGGAGGGGGGGAGAGGTCATGCAACCATTTTACTGTTTGTTGGCGTCCTGTTAAGTAGCTATGTTACCAGTTGATGTTAGAGGGAATAAGGTTTAGATGGGAGAGAGTGGAGAGTAACTTGGGGTGTTATACCGTACTGAAGGCTTTGGATATATCTAGGAAGACTGCTAAGACTAGATTTCCTTTATTTCTGTGTTAATTGTATTGGTAAAGTTCAGTAGGGCAGTTGTGGTGCTGAGACTGGGTCTAAATCCATGTTGGGATGTCGATAGTAAGTTGTTAGTAGAAAGATAAGTGGTAAGTTGTTAGTAGAAATATAAGTGGATAAGTTGGGAATGGATACTTTTTGAAGGATCTTTGTTAGTGGTGATAGAATGGCTATTGGTCTATAATTTGAAAGTTCAGTAGAGGTCCCCTCTTTATGTAGGGGGGTTATACAAGATATTTTCCACATAAGCGTTGCTTATTGTTCAGATATGGAGCGATTCATAAGAATGCTGATAGGGTTTGCCATCACTTCAGCTGCTATTTTGAGGAAATTGGATGAGAGCTTGTCGTTTGCTATTGTAGTGGCCTTTAGGATCTTTAGGGGGTTTTGGATAGTAGAAACAGGGATGGGTTGAAAGAAGAAGGCATTGTTGTTGTTATTACCTGTGGATATGTTTGGTTGATTAGAGAAACTGCTTTTTGTGAGTTTTAGAATCATCATCATCAGCCCCCCCCTTTCCCATTTTTCTACATGGGGTCGGGGTATCGTGTTAACTGTCACCAACTCTCTCGATTCAGTGCCACACTCCTGCCTTCTTCAACACTCATGCCTGACTGTAGCAGATCTTCTTTCACACAGTCCATCCAACTCTTTGCTGGATGTCCTTGCTTCCTTTTACCTTCTTCTTGTCTATCCCAAATCTCCCTCACCAGATTGTCTTATGCTTTTCTACACATGTGCCCAAACCATCATAATCTGTTCTCTTTTATCTTTTCTGCAATTGGAGCTACTTTGGCTTCTGCTCTTATGTCCTCATTTCTTCGCCTGCCCCGCAGTGTGCATCCTACCACCTTTCTCAGGCACCTCATTTCCATCACCTCTAGCTTCTTCAACTGTTCTGCCTTTACTTCCCAGGTTTCTGTACCATACAGTAGTACTGGTCGCACCACTGTCTTGTACACCTTACTTTTCAGCTTCTTTGGCATTCTTCTGTCATAGACAACACCTGATTACTCTATGCCAGTTGGCTGCAGCCCCTCTGATTCTAGCTTTGACCTCTTCATTCAGACTACCCTTCTCCTCAACTACCCCTCCCAGATACTTGAAGCTGTTTACCTGTTCCACTATCTTCCCTTCTGTCTCTATTCTCAGCTTCTTCTGATTTCCCCAGTTTGCTGCCATTACCATTGTATTATCTGTGCTTAGTTTCATCCCATGTGCCTTCAGGTTTGCATTCCATTTTCCTATCCTTTGCTGAAGTTCTAGCTCAGAGTCTGCCAGATTTGTTGATCTGTCTCCTCCAACCTGTTTGCTAATGTAGTCCGTCACCAGTATGAACAGCATTGGGCTCAAGAGCTGAACCCTGGTGTACACCCACTCCCACTGAGAACCCCTCTGTGATGCCAAACACTGTTCGTACTTGAGTCATTGGGTCATTGTACATAGCCTGCAGTAATTCTACCAGTGTTTCTGGGACTTCAAACCACCACAGTACTGCCCGGATCAGCTTTCTTGGGACTTTGTCATATGCTTTCTCCAAGTCTAGAAATGCCCAGTTGGACTCTCTCCTCATCTCTAGCTTCTTCTCAAGTATCTGCCTCACTGCAAACATTGGGTCAGTTGTGCTGCATCCTGATCTGAATCCAAACTGCTCATCTCTCATCTTACAATCTACTACTCTGCGTATCGATTTATCAAGCACTTTCTCCAGAACTTTCATGCAATGTGATAGTAGTTTGATGCCTCGGTACTGCCCACAGTTGTGGATGTTCCCTTTGTTCTTGTACAGTGGCACAAGTATGCTTATTCTCCAGTCATCTGGGATACACCTTTCTCTCCACACTGCTGTTAATAACCTCAGGAGTAATTTCTCTCCTGTCTCACCCAGCATTTTTATCGTATCTGCTGTGACCTTATCTGAGCCTGCTGCTTTCCCTGACTTCATCGTCCTTAGTGCTGTTCTTACTTGTTCTAAGGTGGGCTCCTCTTCTTCTCTCATTGTAGGCTGTTTCTGGGGAAGTACAGCTTCTGTGGGGTTTTATTCATTCAGAAGGTGCTGCAAATACTCCTTCCATCTGCCTTTGATGTTCTCTGGACTGGTGAGCAGGATGTTGCTGGCATCCCTTATGAAGGGGGTGTCTGACTATCATCTTTATCTTTCTGTCTTTGCCTTGCAGCCTGACATAGTTTCTTTGTGCCCCTTACTGAGTCACTTTCCAAAAGTTGGTACAGTGAGTTTTAGAATGTTATTAGTAAAATATATGATGTAATGTGATCCTATCTCGCCTACATTCTCTACAGATGGGTTCGGAGCTGATCCTCGGCTCCGACTCGGCCGCTATACAATAGAACGCAGTCTCTTATTGGCTGAGTTACCTCGTATCCCAGGATGCACCACTACTGCTTCCCCAGATCTCGTTTGCCGCTTCTGAAGCATAGATGTGGTCTCGGACTTGGCTGAGCTAAGTACCTCTTGTGACAAAATTTTCTGTCATTTTTTCTACTAAAACTGACCCAAAAGCTGTTTTAACAGCTACTTGTTGTGTGTGATTGTGTTTTAGGCGATTTTTTGTGGTAAAATTGTAATTTTTGGGCAAGTTTTTTCGTTGAGTCAGAGGGGCCTTGCCCTATTTCGCGCTCTTTTGTCAGACTTGTAGTTGTGTAGTTTTTTGTGTATTTTTCGAAGTTTACGGTGTCTTTACGATGTCGAAGGAACATAGACCATCGGGGTTCAAAAAAATGTTCGAAATGCAACTAAAAAATGTCCATTACGGACGACCATTCCTTGTGTGTGTACTGTTTGGGGCCGAAGCACCTCCAGGAATCCTGTAGCGTTTGCCACGCTTTTTCCTCTCGCGTGCTTCAAGAGTGGAAAAATAAATTGATTTTGAAAGGGCTTATTACCCCTTCCTTTGAGGAAGCCCTATCTTCTTCTTCCCCTTCGAGGAAGAAAAAATCTTCAGCTCCGACCAGCCCGTCGGAGCCGGCAGCTAAAAAGTCAAGGCAGGCTTCTCCGTCGGCTCCATGGACTTCGGAGCCGAGGGTGGAATGGTCTCCCTCGATGTCTCCAGCCTCGACTCCTCTGGCTTCGGAGTTGAGAGCTCGGGCAGCGAGAGGCGAGTCATCTCCATCGGCTCCACTGCCTTCGGAACCGATGAGGGTTGCCCGCTCAGACTCTTCCCCTTCGGTGCCGAAGTCCCCATCGGCTCCGAGGGAAATTACAGTGGTAGTGGAATCTCCCTCGGCGCCGATACTTCTCGAACCCATACAGAGCTGGTCCCCCAGTCTTTCGGAGCCGGCAGAGAAGTCGACTCGGACCCGGTCGGTCTCTTCTCGGTCGTCGAGGATGTCCGATTCGGATGTAGACAGGGTGCTTCAAAGGCTTTTTCAGTCTCCGGTCTTTCAAAAGCTGGTCTCGGCTCCAGCCCAGTTGGCTCCGGAGCCAATGTCCCACCCTGCTATCTCGGTTCCTCCTCCAACAGCTTTGGCGCTGTTGGAGTCTGTGTTGGTGGAGCCGGTGGAGGTTGTCGGGTCGGTTCCGACCCTAACTCCAACCCCGCCTCGGTCGGGGTTGCACGGACCTCCTCTGTCGGCCCCGGGGGGGACGCTTCGGGACCGATCCTTTCGGTTCCGAGCCTCCCTCTCGGTGCGGCGGGAGTTCCGACTGCTGTTGTGGCCTTGGGGGTTGGACCATCCCAGGACTCTGGGGGTCCCGCCTTCAAGGCCATGAGGAGTGCCTTGGCCAAATCCTCTCTGGCCACTTCTACCATCTCACCACCACCTTCCCTTGGCACGGAGACTGGCTCCTTTGCAATCCCCCTGTCGCATGACAGCGGAGCCCGTGGGCCTGAGGTTACCCCCATCGGGGGTTCCTTCTTCCTGGAGGTCCTTCCGAAATGTCTTCCGAGGAAGAAACAGTGCAAGAGGAAGCACGTCGACTCCCCTGATGAGTCCCTCACCTCGGATACCGACCTCGATGATGCGGAAGGGTCCCCCAAGTCGTCCTCGGATGATGTATCCTTTGCGGACATCTTGGAGATCCTTAAGCAACGAGGCGACTGGCAGTCCAAACCCCCTTCTGCTGAGGAGTCGGTGTTCCTCAAGGCCTTCGGGGCTCAGCCCTCCGCCTCCTGGGTGTCTCCGCCCTTCGATGAGCTTCTGGATTTGATCTCTCGAAGGGCGTGGGAACACCCGGACTCTGTTGAACCGGTGCCAGCTCGCCCCAATAAATTCCTTTCGGCACCCCCTGACAAGGACTTTCTTTCCAAAGGTGTGGCTGTAGATGCCTTGGTGATGGCATCTGCCACCCAGCAAGATGTGGCAGAGGCTTCAACGTCCATCCATCCTCCTAATAAGGAGTCTAGGAGCATGGATCGGTACGGGAAGCGCACCCTTACTTCAGCAACCTTTACATTAAGGTCTCTGAATTACTTGACGCATTTCACCAGACTGCAGAGGGATCTGGTCAAGGAGCTTTCGGATACCCTCTCCGGTAACTTACCTGAGCAGTTAGCCCAGCTGGTTAACTCCCAGTTGGCTACCCTGTCCTCCTTATCCAACTCGTCCATGAGGCTCATTTTGTATGCAGCTGAAGGAGCAAGCAGAGCGGTGGGAACAGGTGTTGCTCTACCGAGACAAGCCTGGCTACGCCTGTGTCACTTTGCGGAGGCCTTTCAGTCTTCCTTTGCCGACGCCCCCTTCGATGGGTCCTCTCTGTTTGGACCCAAGGTAAAGGACACTTTGACTCGCTGCGAACAGGAGGGTAAGACTTTAACTGCCGAGGGCCGGTTTTCCACTCCCTTCAGACCTTATCCCAAGGCTCGAAGAGGAGGGAAAATGTGGTTCCGTAAGTCTCAAAAGCCTTACTCGTCGCAGCAGAGCGATTCCCCTTCTAGAGGCAGAGGAGGGGGAAATTTTTCAGGGAGACGCCGTCCCAGAGGTGGCGGAGGCCCCCGCAACACTGGAGACCGCGAGTCCTTTTGTGGCTCCTCCTCCTTCCAACATCCCTGAAGGAGTGCCCGACTGGGCAGCTCCGGAGCCAGTCGGGGGTCATTTTTCGAGGCACCTAAAGGCCTGGGAAAGTATCACTCAGGACCAATGGGTGCTCCGAATCATCGCCGGAGGTTACACTATTCACTTCTCTCAACCCCCCCACCATCCCAAAGAATCCCAGACCCGCCACCCAGTCAACGGGATCTGGCAGCCAGCGAAATATCGAAGCTGCTTCAAAAAGGAGTCCTCCAACCTGTCCCCGCAGATCAGGCCGGATCAGGGACTTACTCAAGATTCTTTTTGGTACCAAAAAAGACCGGGGACTTGAGGCCCATTTTAGATCTCAGCAAGTTAAACCGATCAGTGAAAAAGTCCAAATTCCGGATGGTCACCTTGCAATCCATTCTCCCGCTGTTGGAGAAAGGTGTTTGGATGTGCTCCATAGATCTCAAAGACGCCCATTATCACATTCTGATAGATCAGGCGTCAAGGAGACACTTGCGCTTCAGCCTAGGAGACAGTCATTTCCAGTTCCGTGCACTGCCCTTTGGTCTCACCACAGCCCCCAGGGTGTTCACCAAATGTTTGGCAGTGGTGACTGCTCACCTGAGAAGTCTAGGATTCCAGGTGTTTCCATACCTAGACGACTGGCTCCTAACTGCCACCTCCAGGCATCTACTCTTCAAAACTCTAGCAGCCACTATTTCCCTAGGCAACTCCTTAGGAATCACCTTCAATTGGACAAAATCCGTATTGCTGCCATCACAGCGTATTCTGTTTATTGGTGCAGAAATAGACTCAAGGCAGATGCGAGTCTATCTTCCTGCGGAAAGGATAGCAACACTGCAGTCTCAGGTTTGGGCATTGCTCCTCAGACGTCGCGCTCCAGCGAGAATGGTCCTGCAGCTGTTGGGTTCCATGTCAGCCACCATTCTTCTGGTCCCCTTGGCAAGGTTGCATATGAGGATACTCCAGTGGCTCCTATAAGACTTTCCCCTCAGTCACCATATATTGATCACAGAGACGTGCAAACAGGATCTTCGTTGGTGGCTTCTTTCCTCCAACCTGAATCTAGGGCGACCATTCGTTCCTCCACTCCCCTCGGCCACGTTGACTATGGACGCCTCCCAGACAGGGTGGGGGGGACATTATCTGGACAGGTCGGTCCAAGGCACGTGGCACTCCGACGAGAGTCTTCTCCACATCAATATCCTGGAAATGAGGGCGGTGCTTTTAACGTTGCAAGCACTGCACGATCACCTCCCTCAGGGTACGATTGCCATTCAGTCCGACAACATGTCGGTAGTCTAGTACTTGAACAAGCAAGGAGGGACCAGGTCTTACCCCCTTTGCAGAGAGGCCATGAAGGTATGGGATTGGGCGATTGCTACCAAACGTTTTCTAGTGGCAACACACATTCCGGGGAGATCCAATGTGATAGCCGACAGACTGAGCAGGACTATTTTTTCCCCTCACGAGTGGTCCTTGAACGACAGAGTGGTAACACAGATTTTCATGAGATGGGGAGCTCCATGCTGCGATCTTTTCGCAACTCCCCTCAACGCAAAATGCCAGCAGTTCTTCTCTCTCACCCCAGTTCCGGGGGAGATCCCCAAAGATGCTGTAGCCCAAGCTTGGCCCCCCGGTCTACTATGCGCCTTTCCACCAGTTCCCCTTCTCCCCAGGGTGATTCAGAAGGCGATTCGCTTGGAAAGCAAAATGATTCTAATCGCCCCATACTGGCCTCGTCAAGTCTGGTTCCCCTTTCTTCACAAATATGCATTGGAGGGTCCCTGGTTCCTGGACCAAGTTCCGGACCTCTTGACGCATCAGTCAGGACAGCTCCATCAGTCCCTCCATTCATTGAAGCTAGCAGCTTGGCTACTCCTCTTCCGACCATAGTTAGGAGCCATTCTTTCGACCCTGAAGTCATGCACATTTTGTCTCGGCTCACAAAACTTCTACTAAGAAGATGTATAGCAGTAAATGGAAGAGGTTTGCTATTTGGGCCCAACTCCGAGGATTAGACCCTATGACAGCCTCGGTGTCAGAGGTTCTGAAGTTTTTAACTTCCCTGTTTAACCAGGGTTGTTCGGTGTCTACCATTAAAGTTCAATTGGCGGCTATTTCCAATTTTCACGAGAGCGTAGAACCACCCTTAATGAGCAACAAGTTGTGCAAAGTTTTTATTAAAGGAGCTTGGCTTCTACGGCCTCCTATATCTCATCCAGCACCACAGTGGGACCTTAACGTAGTGTTAGGTGCATTAACCGCACCTCCCTTTGAGCCGGCAGCAACCTGTGACTTAAAATTTCTTTCTTGGAAGACTGCCCTTCTAGTTGCTATTACGTCAGCCAGGCGAGTTTCAGAACTTCAAGCCCTATGCGTCAAACCACCATACCTGGTATTTCACAAGGATAGAGTATCTCTTAGACCAAACCCATCCTTTATACCAAAGGTTTGTTCTAACTTTTGTTTGCAACAATCACTGGAATTACTGTTTTTTTTCCCTAAGTATTCAAACAGAGCTGAGTATACCTTTCACAGCTTAGACATGCACAGACAATTACGTTTCTATTTGGACAGGACACACCAAGCACGAAAATCAGATCAACTGTTTGTGTCATTTTTGGATAGTAAATTGGGCAAAGCTGTCACGAAAGTCACTATTGCCAAGTGGATCAGAGACTGCATCAGTCACATTTATCGCATTTCAAATAAGGAGCTTACAGTTCCAGTGAAAGCTCATTCTACCAGGGCTATGGCCACTTCGGCAGCCTTTCATTCCAAGCTCTCTATTAGTGACATCTGTGCGGCTGCTACGTGGTCTTCTCTACACACCTTTATTTCTCATTACAAATTGGATGTAGCATCTAGGGGTCGAGCTTCCTTCGGTTCCACGGTTCTCTGGACCGTTTTCCAATGAGCCACCCAGGAATTAGGTGCTAGGGACGCTGTCCCATCTGTAGAGAATGTAGGCGAGATAGGATCACATTACATCTTTTAGTTATGTACTTACCATAACTTTAGATGTATGGGATCCATCTCGCCTATATTTCTAATAACCCACCCTCCTTCCCCCTGCCTTGTAGGCCAGAAGAGACCGGACGATCCAAATTCAATTTTTCCTCTCTTGAAACACCTGGCAATGTTATAACAACAGTCTATGTGGGTGTGCATGTGTGCGGACAAACAAGATCTGGGGAAGCAGTAGTGGTGCATCCTGGGATACGAGGTAACTCAGCCAATAAGAGACTGCGTTCTATTGTATAGCGGCCGAGTCGGAGCCGAGGATCGGCTCCAAACCCATCTGTAGAGAATGTAGGCGAGATGGATCCCATACATCTAAAGTTATGGTAAGTACATAACTAAAAGTTAAACTGTTCTGCAGTGCTAGCAAGGTTATTGGGTGAGGTTGGGGTTGAGGTTATCAATTGTACTGGTTTAAATATCTTGTTAACTGCTTACCAAAATGTCTGTGGGTCTTTTTGATGCTTCTTTTGTAAGTAGGTGTAATAGGTTATTTTATCTTGTTTTATTTGGGATTTTGCTTTATTTCTAAGTTTTTGAAATTCTACTTGATTTGGGTAGGATTTGTTAGTGTACCTTTAGTCACACATTTTGTCCCTTTGTTTTAGAAGAATTTTAGTTTCCTTAGTAAGCCATGGAGTGAAGTTTGCTTTAGTACAAATTAGCCTGGTTGGTGCAATATTGTTAGGGACTGTCGGGAAAGTTTCATTGAAGTATTCTATAGCTGAGTTTAGGGGGATGTACTGTCCATCTGCATTCTCTTAGTGTGGATATTAGGGTATGGGGATTCAAGTTTTTCATTTTATGAATTTGGAGATGATTTGGGAGTTTGAGTGGATTTGCACGTCTTCTTAGTAGGTAGGTTGGCATATGGTCACTAAGGCTATCAGGTAGACAGAGTGTTGTGAGTGGGAGGCTCTATTAATGAGTATCCAGTCTAGGTAGTACGTTTTTTAATTTTTTTATTTATTCTGGTAGGGTTTTGGATTATTTTGTGTGAATTCATATAGATGTCCTTCAAGAATGCAACTGCAGTCATAACATATGGGTTGTCCTGCCTCAGGCAGCCCTCGGTCGGCCGGATTCCAAAGTCTGGGTCCGACGTCGGTTGATGTCGCATTTCTCTCCGACGTTAGAGCGGCTGGAGTACATAAGCATCAGCCGACGCCATTTTCTTCAGTCTTTCTTGCCGCGCGGTGCCCGAAGCAGAAGCAGTTCGCAAGTGCCGGTCGGTCAGCTCCTGTATTCTTCGATTCCGAAGTCATCAAAAAAGCTAAGTACCCCGTTGGGGACCTTTTCTTGCCTCAGCCGATGTCAGAAATTACTGAAAAAGTTAACAATTGTTTTTCTTGTGGTAAACAAATACCTCATAAGGATTTCCACTCTTACTGTCTTCCTTGCCTTGGCCCAGACCACGACGTCTCGGCCTGTGTAGCCTGTGCTCGCTTCAACAAGCGCACTCTCAGGTGCCGGGCGGAGTTCGCTGAAGATTTTTTCGGCGAAAAATTTGCTTACACAATGCCGTCGGAACTTCCGACATCGCAAACTCCCAAGAAACGAAAAGACCGGGACCGACATCCTCGGCCCGCGTCTACCACCGACTCCACGCCAAAACCTATCGCGAGTGCTCCGGTTCCCTCTGAGACGGTCTCTCCACCGCTCCGAACCGAAGACACCGCATTACCAACGACTCCGATTCCGGATATCACTCCGACGCCAGTTATTATTTTTCCTCCGGATACCGAAACCGAGGAAATGCCCGAGACCATTGCTGTAGACAAGGTCACTCCTGCACGTGGAGCTGCCAGGCCTCCTATGGCCATGTCTATTAAGGCCTACACTAGGGCTAAGGCAGCCAGCAAAACAAAACATCTTACTACTAAAACCTTACCTCAGCCTACTCCAGAGACACAAATTATGTCTATGACTGCTGACTTAATTTCTATGATTAGAGGTTCACAGGCCCATCCTGAGAGAGGATCCCAGCCTCCTTCTGATAAAAGGCCCCGGGTTGAACCCTCTGACCCTATTCCGTCAGATGAAGATTCTGAGGGCTCTGTCCACTCTGATAGCCAGGAAGAGCTCTTCCAGACCTATGAGGACTCTGATGCAGAGGATTCCATCCCCTCGGCCTCCCCTCCTGAGGATATTTCTTTTGGGGAAGTTCTGCATACCATGAGGGAACATTTCAAGTGGCAAGGCCAGGAATATTCTGATTCCAGAAAACGCCTTCGGACTTTCCTTAAGAAGCCCCAGCACAGGCCCTTAGCTATTCCTCCTGTACTTGATGTTTTGGATGATTTATATTCTGACTCTAGTGTTACCCCTGACTCTTTTCTCCTGCTCCAGCCAAGCCAGACAGGTATTACAGGGTCCCAGAAACACATTCCCATTTATTCAGGGCCCATACTGCTGATTTGGAAACTATTTCACAGGGGCTTAAAGGAGTTTCAGCTTCCACCTCTAAAAATCCATTGCCCTCCAACAGGGAAGCTAGGTCATTAGAGAGATGGGGCAAAAAGGTTTACACATCCACTGCCTTATCTATGAGAGCTTTGAATTGCCTTTTTCATATGTTACAATATCAGGATTTCCTGTTAGAAGATTTACAAAAAACATTGGCCACTCCTGATCCTTTAGACAGGAAGGCTTTGCAGGAAGCTGTACATAACACTCAGCAAGTAAGCAATCACTTCCTGCAGTGTGGATATGATGCACTGGAAGCTTCATGTAGGGCAGCTATGACAGGGGCAGTCATTCGTAGACATGCATGGTTAAAAGATCAACCTCTACCAGATCATGTAAAGGCAAAACTTCTGGATGCACCTTTGGAAAAGAACAAGCTTTTTGGTGCTAATGCTAAGGATGTGTTAAAGACCATCGAGGAAAAAGCAAAATCAGTTCAGACGGTGAAAGATTTCCTCCAGGTTCAACCCTTCAGGTTCAGTAGGAATTGGCATTCAAAAAACTGGTCCTTTCCTAATCCAGAAAAGTTTCAAAGGGATAAAAACAGACGTGGCCGAGGAAGAGGCCAATACAGAGGTCCTTACAGGGGACGGCAATGGCAGCCAGGAAACCAAAGAAGTGACGCAGGGGTTTCACCTGCCCCACAGCCACAATCTCAATGACTTTCCTCTACTTCTGCCTACCAGGGAACAAATAGAAGCTCCCTTGGGCGGGAAATTATCTCTGTTTGCAGAAAATTGGCACAGACTGACAAAGGACAAATGGATTTTGGATATTATAGACCGAGGCTACAGGTTCCATTTTCATACCTTGCCAAGAAAACAAGGCATGCCAAACCTACCACAAAACCAGAGGGCAGAGGCTATCGAGCAAATCTCTCTGCTGACTCGGATGAAAGCAATAGAAAGAGTTCCACAACAAGAACAAGGCCAGGGATTTTACTCAAGACTGTTCCTTGTTCCAAGAAAAGAATCTCAATGGAGACCAATACTGGATTTGTCCGCATTAAACACCTTTCTCATAGTACCAAAGTTCAAAATGCTGACTCTACAGCAACTCCTTCCCATGCTGGGCAAGGGGTCTTGGCTGATTACTCTGGACCTCAAGGAGGCATACCTGCATGTCCCTATCAGACACAGCTGCAGAAGATACCTCAGATTTCTTGCAGGGCCAGAGCATTATCAATTCTCAGCATTGCCATTTGGCTTATCTACTGCGCCCAGAGTATTCACAAAATGCCTGGCTTCAGTAATTGCTCATTGCAGGCTCCAGGGGATACAAATTTACCCGTACCTGGACGACTGCCTCATACAAGCAGACGACAAATTGATGTTGACAAAAAACTTGAACTATGTCATACGATTACTTCAAGCTCTGGGATACACAGTCAACTTCCAAAAATCAAGACTGTAGCCATCCCAGCAAATAATTTTCTTAGGAGCCAAATTAGACACAGCCTCTCAAATGGCTTACCTGACAGAAGACAAGCAAGAGAAGTTAACTCATTACTTCAAAGGTTTTGCAAAACTCACCCAGATGACTGCAAGGAGATTCCTACAGGCCCTGGGTTACATGGCATCCTGCATTCTCCTGGTTCCATTAGCAAGACTACACATGAGAAAGCTTCAATGGTACCTAAAAAGCATTTGGTCTCAGCACAGCAACAACTTGGAGACAACCATACCGCTCATTCCATGCCTACAAAAGGAATTCCTATGGTGGGCCTCGGTGAGCCAGGCAAACACAGGTATGTCATTCAAAAAAACACAGATAACACAGACCATGACCACAGACGCCTCAGACCTTGGATGGGGCACATGGAAGGCAGGTGTATACTAGGACAATGGTCTCCAAAGGAAACACATCTGCATATAAACCAAAAGGAAATGCTGGCAGTAATGCATGCCATTGAGGCCTTTCAACACCAACTTCAGCAAGGCCATTTACTGATACGGACAGACAACACCACTGTGATGTGGTATATAAACAAGCAAGGGGGCACCCACTCTTACCCCCTTTGCAGACTGACAATGCATCTTTGGGAAAAATAACAGCCTAAACATCCAGTTACAATCCCAGTTTGTTCCAGGCAAAGACAATGTGTTGGCGGACAGCCTAAGCAGGAATTTCACAGATCCACACGAGTGGAGGTCACATCCGAAGATCTTCACACAACTCACTTCGACATGGGGCAGGCCAGAAGTAGACCTATTTGCCTCTCACCTCAACCATCATCCACAAAAATTCTGCACAAGGACATGCCATCCAAAAGCTTGGAAAATAGATGCTCTCTCATTCAACTGGAACTTCCGAACAATCTATGCATTCCCACCTCTGCCACTGATGACCTCAGTATTACTAAAGATCAAAGCAGAGAGACCCAAGGGAATCATAGTAGCTCCGGACTGGCCAAGACAACACTGGTACCCACTACTACGGAGCATATGTCACACCAGGAGGTGGGCCCTTCCCCAATGGCCTCTACTTTTGACTCAACACAATTTCAAAACAGTGCATCCAAACCTTCAGACACTGCAGCTAACAGCCTGGGAGATCCCATAAATAACCTCAACCTATCTCTCTCCAAGGAAGTTCAGCGGATACTAACAGAGGCTCGAAGACCATCCACCAGAAAGGTTTACTTAGCAAAATGGAAGAGATTCAGCAATTGGAATACCAGCAAGGGACATGATGCATCATTGTTGAACATCCCACTCATCTTGGAATATTTGGCAGATATGCTAAAGAACGGCCTCTCATATTCTTCCATAAAGATACATGCATCAGCTATTTCAGCTAGATATAACACTGATCCTCCTGTCTTTTCACACCCTTTGCTAAGGCAATTCCTCAGGGGAATCAAGAACATTAAGCCACCAAGAAAGGCCCCAGTGCCAGCCTGGGACCTCAATTTTGTCCTAGAAAAACTGACTCTACCTCCATTTGAGCCAGCAGCTTCAGTTGACTTGCAATTTCTTTCATGGAAGACAGCTTTCCTGTTGGCAATTACCTCAGCAAGAAAGGTTTCGGAACTACAGGCCCTAATGGCAATACCACCGTTCATAATTTTTCACAGAGACAGGGTTTCATTAAGGACCAACCCTACTTTTATGCCAAAGATGGTATCTAGGGTTTCTTTAAATCAAGCTATTCATCTGCCTGCTTTCTTCCCCAATCCTGAGAATAAGGGGGAAAGACTGTTACATACCTTGGACATTCACAGACAACTTCGATACTACCTGGACAGAACCAAGGCCAGTAGGAAGTCTGAACAACTTTTGTAGCTTACGCCCTGCAGTCCAAGGAAAAGCAATTTCAAAACAGACTATTTCAAAATGGATTGGACATTGCATCAGATTCTGTTATTCCTTTCATGGAAAGACTGTTCCAGCCAATGTCAGACCACATTCCACCAGAGCTACAGCCACCTCTACAGCATTCTTAAGAGGGGTGCCTACTAAGGACATTCTAGAAGCTGCTACATGGAGCTCCGTGCATACATTCTCCAAACACTAAAATCTCCCTCTATACTCCAGATCCAGAGCAGGCTTTGCTTCGGCAGTCCTGCAGGGTTCGATTGCCACACCATCTTTTTCCTGGAACATTCCTCCTCCCCCAGCTAAGCTATGGTATTCTACCCATATGTTATGACTGCAGTTGTATTCTTGAAGGAAATAGTACAGTTTTGTACCTACCATAAATGTAGATGTCCGATAGACATGCAACTGCAGTCGGATTTTCCCTCCCTCCATACCCCTCTATGCCTAGGGTCCACTCCTATCCCTGTTTCTCTTAGCTGGGGATATCTGTCATGGTGTATTTGTTTTATTGCTCATTTATTTGTCTGGAATCCTGTTTTTGTATTCCGATTTGATTACAGCCTTCCTTGGAGGGCACCTGGCATCTGGGGCAAGAAACACTGAAGAAAATGGCGTCGGCTGATGCTTATGTACTCCAGCCACTCTGACGTCTGAGAGAAATGCGACATCAGCCGATGTTGGACCCAGACTTTGGAATCCGGCCGACCGAGGGCTGCCTGAGGCAGGACAACCCATATGATGTCCTTCAAGGATGCATCTGCAGTCCTTACAAATGGGTTGTCCTAGCCTCAGGCAGCCCTTCGGTCGGCTGGATTCCAAAGTCTGGGTCTGGCCTCGGCTGATGTCGCACTTCACCCGACGTCATAGCTGCAGTTCAGCGGGTATAAAGGCATCAGCCGACGCCATTTTCCTCAGTCTTTCTTGCCGTGGCGCCAAGCAGAAGCTGTTCGCAAGTGCCGGTCGGTCAGAACCAGAGATTGCTACTACCGAAGACTTCTAAAAAGCTAAGTACCCCGTTGGGGACTCTTTCTTGCCTCAGCCGATGTCAGAAAAAGTGAATAACTATTTAACTTGTGGGAAGCAAATACCTCATAAAGATTTCCACTCTTACTGCCTACCTTGTTTAGGCCCAGACCACGACGTACCAGCTTGTCTAGCCTGTGCTTCCTTCAACCGACGGACACTTAGACGTCGGTCGGAGTTTGCAGAGGAGTTTTTTGGCTCCGCTTTTGCTTATATCATGCCGTCGGAGACTCAGACTTCACATTTAGCTAAAAAGCGTAAGGAAAAGGACCGACACTCGCGGTCTGCGGTTAACCGCGAGTGTCTCGGTTTCGGCCGAAGCCGAGTCCGCGGTTCTTCCTTCGGCCGAAAGCATGCCTCCTTCTACCGAGGCCTCTTCCAGCATGGCTGAATCTGCTACTGAAAATCCACCTACTCTTACAGTTTCTCAGGAGTTATCAGATACTATCCCCTTAGATGTATCTACTCCTGCACGTGGAGCTGCTAGGCCCCCATGTCAATTAAGGCTTTTGCCAGGGCTAAAGCAGCTAAATCTTCAAAGGCCGTGCCTGCTAAAGCCCCCTCTCACAGGCCTAGCTCTAGTACTCAAATGCTTAGTCTAGCAGAGGATCTCATTTCTTTGATCAGGGGAACCCAGACTCACCCTGACAGGGCCTCTCACCCACCTCCAGAGAAGAGGCTTAGAGCAGAGCCCCCCTGAGCCAGTTTCTTCAGATTATTCCTCTGATGATTCAGAAAATACAAATCCTCCAGAGGGCCCTTATTCTCCATATGAGGACTCTGATGCAGAGGATTCCATACCTTCTGCCTCTCCTCCTGAGGAATTTTCTTTTGGGGAAACTTTGCATGCTATGAGGGAACAATTTCAATGGCAGGGCCAGGATTTTTCAGACTCTAGGAAAAGGCTTAGGACCTTTTTGCATTTACCACAGCAT
Source organism: Protopterus annectens (assembly GCF_019279795.1). Lineage (NCBI taxonomy): Eukaryota > Metazoa > Chordata > Ceratodontiformes > Protopteridae > Protopterus > Protopterus annectens. The sequence continues at coordinate 22,002,158 of NC_056747.1, read as the reverse complement.
AGGCCTTTAGCTATTCCTCCAGTACTTACAGTTGTGGATGATGCATTTAATGATGCTTGTACTACCCCTGACTCACTGCCTCCGGCCCCTGCTAAGCCCGACAGATACTACAGGGTTCCGGACACACATTATCATTTGTATAAGGCTCCTATTGCAGATCCTGAAACTATTTCACAGGGCCCCAAAGCTGTAGCAGCTGCCTCTGCCAAAACCCCCCTTCCCTCTGAAAGAGAATCTAGGGCATTGGAGAGATGGGGTAAAAAAGTTTATACTTCTGCTACTCTCGGCTAGGGCCTTAAACTGTCAATTCCACATGATTCAGTATCAGGAATTTCTGTTAGATCAGCTCACTAAAAAACTGTCCTCGCCTGAACCTTTAGACCGTAAGTCCCTTCAGGATTTGGTGCATAACACTCAGCAGGTCAGTAATCATTCCTTAAAATGCAGCTATGATGCACTGGAGGCTTCCTTTAGATCAGCTATGACTGGTACAGTGATCAGAAGGCATGCATGGTTAAAAGAGCAATCCTTACCAGACCATGTAAAGTCAAAGCTTCTAGATGCTCCCATGGAAAAGCACAGTTTGTTTGGTTCCCTGCACAGCAAGTGTTGAAGAAGGTGGAAGAAAAAGCTAAATCTGTCCAGACAGTCAAGGATTTCTTACAGGTCCAGCCTCCGAGGTTTAGTAGGAACTGGCCTTCCAAGAATTGGTCCTTTCCAGACACCACCAGAGCACAGAGAAGCAGAAATAGATGCCCTAGAGGCAGAGGTCAATCCAGAGGTGCCTACAGGGGACGTCAGTGGCAGCCTAACAGCCAGAGAACTACTGCCACAGATCCAGCCACTACCACTTCTACAGGACAATCACAGTGACTTGGCTCTGAAACCGCCTACCAGGGAACAACTGGCAGCACCCTTAGGTGGAAAATTAGCCTTATTTTCAGTAAATTGGCATTGCATTACAGGAGACAAATGGATTTTACAGACAATAGACAAAGGCTACAGGTTTCACTTCCATACTCTTCCAAGGAAGAGAGGAATGCCAAACCTACCTCCAAACCAAAGGACAAACGCTCTACAGCAAATAGACCACTTACTAAGGATGAGAGCTATAGAAAAGGTACCCCTATGGAACAAGGACAAGGATTTTATTCAAGGCTTTTCCTAGTACCAAGAAAGGAAAACCAATGGAGACCTATCCTCGACCTGTCCGCTCTAAACACATATCTCATTGTTCCAAAATTCAAAATGCTGACCCTACAGCAACTTCTTCCCATGCTGGGCAAGGAGACTTGGCTGGTGACTCTGGATCTCAAGGAGGCATACCTGCACGTCCCCATACGACCAAATTGCAGAAGATACCTCAGATTTCTTGCAGGATCAGAGCATTATCAATTCTCAGCATTGCCTTTTGGCTTATCTACTGCGCCCAGAGTATTCACGAAATGCCTGGCATCAGTAATTGCTCATTGCAGGCTTCAGGGAATTCAAATTTATCCATACCTGGACGACTGCCTGTTACAAGCGGACAGCAAAGACAAATTAACAAAAGATTTGAAACAGGTTATTCACCTCCTACAAGCCCTGGGATACACAGTCCACACAAAAAAGTCAAGGCTGATACCATCCCAAAGGATAACCTTCCTGGGTGCAGAACTGGACACATCAAACCAGATGGCATTCCTCACAGCAGAAAAACAGAAGCAGCTACCACTCTATTTCATGGCATTAACAACGAGAACCAGCTTACAGCAAGGAAAATCCTGCAAGCCCTGGGTTACATGGCATCCTGCATAATATTAATTCCACATGCCAGACTACATATGAGGAAGTTGCAATGGTACCTGAGGAATTTATGGTCTCAGCACAAGCACAGCCTAGAAACCAAAATTCCAATAATTCCATGTCTGAAGCAAGAATTCCAGTGGTGGGCCCAGGCCTGTCAATTGAACAAAGGACTGCCCTTCCACAGGCCTCACCCAAGCCAGACTATCACCACGGACGCCTCAGACCTCGGTTGTGGGGCACACATGGTGGACAAGTGCATACAAGGCTTATGGACTCAAGACCAGATGAACCTACACATAAATCAAAAAGAGATGCTGGCAGTAAAACAGGCAATTCAGACATTCAGACCATTTCTACAACAGGGTCATTTGCTGATAAGGACGGACAACACCACAGTTATGTGGTATATCAACAAACAGGGAGGCACACATTCATATCCTCTATGCCGGATGGCAATGGACCTCTGGAATGTGGCCCTGAGCCTCAACATTCAGCTCCAAGCCATATTCGTGCCAGGAAAAGAAAATATACTAGCAGACATCTTAAGCAGAACCACCACGGATGCCCACGAATGGATGCTGCATCCAGACATCTTCAAAACCATCACAAGGAAATGGGGACTGCCAGAAATAGACCTGTTCGCATCCCCACACAACCACCAATTGAAAAAATTCTGCACAAGGACATACCACCCACTTGCTTGGAAGGTGGACTCCCTATCCTTCAGTTGGGAAAACCTGACAGCATATGCATTCCCACCTCTTCCTTTGATGCACAAAGTGCTACTGAAGATCAAAGAAGATCACCCGAGGATCATCTTTATAGCTCCAGATTGGCCGAGGCAACATTGGTACCCGCTACTGAGGAGTATGTCCCGGGAACATGCATGGCCTCTACCCCTACTACCTCTACTGCTAACACAGAACAACTTCAAAATCCTGCATCCAAACTTGAAAACACTGCAGCTAGCTGCTTGGAACATTACATAAGGAAAAATAACCCAGATTTAAAGACATTATCTTGGTGGCTCGCAGACCCTCAACAAGGAAAACTTATTCAGCAAAATGGAAAAGATATCTCATTTGGAGTGCAACAAAAGGAGTAGATGCATCATTGGCAAACATAGCTAACATCCTGGAATACTTAGCAGAGCTTTTCCACAATGGTCTGTCTTACTCCTCCATTAAGATTCATGCATCAGCAATTTCAGCAGAATACAACATGGATCCTCCAGTCTTTTCTCAACCTCTACTCAGGCAGTTTCTCAGAGGAATTAAAAATGTAAAGCCACCAAGGAAACCACCATTGCCTACATGGGACTTGAACTTTGTGTTAGAAAAGTTGACACTCCCCCCTTTTGAACCAGCAGCAACAGCAGAATTACAGTACTTATCTTGGAAGACTGCATTCCTGCTTGCAATCACTTCAGCTAGAAGGGTTTCTGAATTACAGGCATTAATGGCAGTACAGCCCTTCCTTATCTTCCATCAGGATAGAGTGTCCATGAGAACTAATCCTACCTTTATGCCAAAGGTGGTCTCCAGGGTATCATTAAACCAAGCAATACACCTACCAACATTCTTCCCCAACCCACAGAACAGGGGGGAAAGATTGCTGCATACCTTGGATGTACACAGACAATTGCGCTACTACCTGGACAGAACCAAGAACAGTAGAAAAACTGATCAGCTTCTGGTAGCTTATGCAACAGGAATGGAAGGAAAAGCAATTTCAAAACAAACAATCTCAAAATGGATAGGAAATTGCATTAGATTTTGTTACTCTTTTCATGGAAAGGCAACTCCAGAAAACATCAGACCTCATTCCACAAGGGCTACAGCCACTACTACAGCTTTCTTACGAGGAGTGGCTACCAAAGACATTTTAGAGGCTGCTACTTGGAGCTCTGTGCATACATTTGCCAAGCATTATAATCTACCTTTATACTCCAGATCCCGAGCAGGTTTTGCCACTGCTGTTTTGCAAGGGATCTTAACTACACCATAAACTCTTAGTGCCTCCTTAGTGCCTCCTCCCCCAGTTTGGCTATGGTATTCTACTCATTTTTAAGGACTGCAGATGCATCCTTGAAGGACATAGTACAGTTTTGTACCTACCATAAATGTAGATGTCCGAGAGGTATGCATCTGCAGTCAGGATTACCCACCCTCCTTCCCTCTGTGGTACTCCTAGGGTATTTGCCCATCTTGTAGCTAGCTGGGGGAATCTATTATGGTGTATTTGTTTGTATATATGTATATACATGTTCTTTTCTATTTGCTCTCTATTGTTTGGAAACATTTGCATTTATCCAAATTTAGCCTTCCTAGAGGGCACCTGGCATCTGGGGCAAGAAACACTGAGGAAAATGGCGTCGGCTGATGCCTTTATACCCGCTGAACTGCAGCTATGACGTCGGGTGAAGTGCGACATCAGCCGAGGCCAGACCCAGACTTTGGAATCCAGCCGACCGAAGGGCTGCCTGAGGCCAGGACAACCCATTTGTAAGGACTGCAGATGCATACCTCTCGGACATCTACATTTATGGTAGGTACAAAACTGTACTTTATGACTGCAGTTGCATGTCTATCGGACATCTACATTTATGGTAGGTACAAAACTGTACTATTTATATGGTTAATAGGGGTTTGGGAGTTGCATAAATATCTATCTATATTAACATCTCCTATAATTATGGTTTCTTGGGTGATGGTGTTAGTTATCCAACTAAGGATATTGTCTAGGGTGGAGAGATTATTGCCTGGTGATATATATACGGCTATTACTAAGATGTGTTTGAGTTGATCTGTAGTTTGGATGTTAGAATCTCTGCATTGTCAAACTTTAGAGGAAGATTGTCTATTAGTTGAAGTGTGAGATTATTTCCTGTTTATCCATTTCGTTCTTCAGTTTTGACACTCCCTCTTCCAGGAGTTTTACCTTGTCCATGCATTGTGCTAATTGTTCTTCTGTAGAGTCTGTTTTCTTTCTGCATTCCTTGTGCTCATCTTGTAGTTTCTCAATTTTTTGTTGTTGGGCCCGTATTGTTTCCCTTAGGAATGTTGTATTATATGATGCTCTGTCCACCATCTGTATTAATCTTCCAGTGTCTGTTGTTAAATTCTCTTCTTTTTGCCGTTCCATTGTTTTGTCTTCTTTTATAGATTGTTCACTGCCTTAATTTTGCTTTTCTGTCCACTTTTCTTAATATAGGCCAGGCAAGAGCCCAGGATTAGGCAGACATCTTTGTTGGCTCCTCCCAGGAAACTCATAATGACAAAATTTATCCAGAAGGTAAAACTTCTGAAATCCAGAGATGTTCTTCATCTCACATTGCTGCAGTCCTTACACTTGGGTAGTCCGCTGTCCTCGGTCGGCCCGAATATCAAAGTATTAGGCTGACGTCGGTCAAGGCGCTTAAGACTGACATCAGGACGTCAGGGTACAAATGCGCATGACCGACGTCATATCCTCAGTCTTTTTTGCCGCATGGTCCGATGCAGAAGCAGTGTTGCAAGTGCCGTTCGGCGTTCTGAAATTTTTCGAATTCGGAGTTTCAGACCGAGTCAAAGTTGGCTAAGTACCCCGTTGGGGAATATTTTAGTTTTTTCTTGCCTCAGTGGTTTACCGGATGTCAGAAAAAGTGAATAACTGTATTTCTTGTGGGAAGCAGATACCGCATAGGGACTATCATACTTTGTGTATTCCTTGTTTGGGGCCTGAGCACGACGTTGTTGGGTGTCGCTTTTGTGCTAGGTTCAATAAGCGCACTATTAAGCGAAGGTTAGATTGTGCCAGGTTGGTCTTCGGGAAGCGGTGCAATTACAATATGCCGTCGGATGCTCCGACGCCCGCTTCTTCGAAGAAGCGCAAAGACAAAGCAGCTAAGCCCAGGCAAGAAGAATCGTCCGTTCCGGACGCCGGTTCTGTAGAGGCGTCAGTGGAACCGGTGGTTCCACCGGAGGCTTCTCTGGAGTTCCAGGGGGAGACTTTGATATTGCAGGATGTGGCCTCTCAGGAGGCAGGTCAGGCTGAAGGGGCTTCTCAAGTTACTGTACTCCCCTCCCTTCCTAGGGTGGTTAGGCCCTCTCCTTCTGTTTCCAAGGCTTCTCCCAGAGGCAGGCCAGGTTTAGCTTCTGTTGGTGTCACTCCTAGTTCTACAGGATCTGTGCCCAAGAAGCACATGCTTAAAATGGCAGAAGATTTAATTACTTTGATTAGAGGTTCTTTGCCCCCTCCTGATAAGAGGCCTAGGGTGGAACCAGAGTTGGGGAGTTTTGAGCAGGCTTCGGATGTTTCAGAGTCTTCGGCTGAAGACTTGCAGGAGTACTCTCCTTATTCTGATTCTGATGCAGATGATTCGACTCCTTCTGCTTCTCCTCCAGAGGATTTTTCTTTTTCAGAGACTCTCCATTCCATGAGGGAACATTTTAAGTGGGAAGGTCAGGACTTCTCTGATTCCAGGAAAAGGCTTAGGGAATTTTTGCTTTTACCCCAGCATAGGCCTTTGGCTATACCACCTGTTCTGGATGTTGTGGAAGATGTGTTTGCAGAGGCTTCACTTAATCCTGATTCTTTGCCTCCTGCTCCTGTTAAACCGGATAGGTATTACAGGGTGCCTGAGGCTCATAAATATCTTTATAAGAGTCCTAGGGCGGACCCAGAAACTGTTAGTCAGGGACCTAAGGGTGTCAAGGCCTCTGTTGTAAAAAATCCGGTTCCTCCAGATAAAGAGGCCAGAGCTTTGGATAGATGGGGAAAGAAAGTCTATACTTCTTCCACCTTAGCTATGAGGGCTTTGAATTGCCAGTTTCACATGTTGAAATATCAAAATTATCTTCTTACTCAATTGAAGTCTAAGGTTGATGCTCTGGCGGAAGGCATTGAGTGTAAAGAATTACAAGATTTGGTACATGTCTCTGAACAGGTGGGTAAGCATTCTTTACAATGTGGTTTTGATGCTGTACAGGCCTCGTCTAGGGTGGCTGCCACTGGGTCAGTTCTTCGCAGGCACGCCTGGCTGAGGGATCAGAATTTATCTGACCATGTTAAGACAAGGATTTTGGATGCTCCTTTACAGTCTGATGTGTTGTTTGGTTCTCCTGTGGAGTCAGTCTTGAAGAAAATGGAAGACAAGGCTAAGTCTATGCAGGCTGTTAAAGATTTTTTGCAAGTTCAGCCTCCGAAGTTTAGTAGGAATTGGCCTGCTAAGGGGTGGACGTACCCTTCTTATGATTCACAATCTAGGGGTAGATCTAGACGTGGTAGGGGCAGAGCTCAGAGCTCCTTCAGACCTAGAACAGGGAGTTCACCTGCACAATCTTCGGGTGAGGGCAGGGCCCAGTTCTTTCGTAAACAGGTCCAATGACCTACCTTTTCAGCTGCCAGATCCTTCTTGCCTGGCAGCACCTTTGGGAGGAAGGTTGGCACTCTTCAAGGAAAATTGGAGTTTGATTACCCAAGACAGGTGGGTATTGGATATCATACACCACGGTTACAGGTTTTATTTCCATACCTTGCCTCCTTTCAAAGGCATGCCGGACGTTCCTCCTCAGCAAAGACTAGAGGCTCACAAACAAATTTCTCTGCTGCTTCAAATAGGGGCCATACAACCGGTCCCTCTGCCAGAAGTGGGCCTAGGATTTTATTCTCGCCTGTTCCTAGTACCAAAGAAGGGGAACACGTGGAGACCAATTTTGAATTTATCCATCCTCAACACTTATCTGGACATTCCCAAGTTCAAAATGTTGACGTTACAACAGCTTTTACCTCTGCTGGGCAAAGATCACTGGATGGTGACTCTGGATCTCAAGGAGGCTTACCTTCATGTTCCTATCAGGCTAAGTTGCAGGAAGTATCTGCGTTTTCGGGCTGGGACTTCTCATTATCAGTTCTCTCATTGCCCTTTGGCTTATCTACTGCGCCCAGAGTGTTCACGAAGGTTCTGGCTCCAGTGATAGCTTTCTTCAGGCTAAGAGGAATACAGATTTATCCTTATTTGGACGATTGCCTGATTCTGGCCCAAGGAAAGGACGAACTTCTTCATCATTTACAATATGTGATAGCAGTGCTAAGATGCCTGGGGTATTCTGTGAACAAAATAAAGTCCAGTCTAGTACCCTCTCAGGACATGTGCTTTCTGGGTGTGAGACTGAATACAGCATCCCAGATGGCCTTTTTGACCCCGGACAAACAAAAGAATCTTTCTCTTTACTTCCATCAATTGTCTCATCAGTCCAGGCTGACTGCAAGGACAGTCCTTCAAGCCTTGGGGTTCATGGCATCTTGTATTCTGGTGCTTCCCAATGCCAAACTGCATATGAGGAAGCTACAATGGTATCTCAAAAATGTATAGACACAGCACTGCCAAGATATGGACACTGTCATTCAGATAATACCTTGCATTCAAAAGGAATTTTTGTGGTGGGCTCAGGAATGTCACCTAAACAAGGGACTCTCTGTGACCCGCCAGAGGCGAGTCAGATTCTAACGACAGATGCCTCAGACAAAGCTTGGGGAGCTCATCTAAATGGAAAGTGGGTACAAGACACGTGGCCTGCCAGACTTCAACATCTACATATCAACTTGAAGGAGATGTTAGCAGTCCAATTTGCATTAATAGCTTTCAAGGATTTACTTCTTCCAGGGCAGGTGTTGGTTCTAACAGACAACACAACTGTCATGTGGTACATCAACAAGCAAGGGGGAACACATTCTTATCCTCTATGCAGACAAGCAATGATTTTGTGGGAGACTGCTCTCAGTTTACAGCTAAATCTTCAGGCAAGGTTTCTGCTGGGAGCACAGAACTCCTTAGCAGATGTGTTGAGCAGACAAATTATGGATCCCCACGAGTGGAAATTGGATCCTCATGTATTTCGGAAATTGACAGTGTTATGGGGAACTCCAGACATAGATCTGTTCGCTTCTCCGCTAAACTACCAGCTGCCAAAGTTTTGCACAAAAGGTTTCATCCCACAGCTTGGAAAGTGGATGCTCTTTCATTCAATTGGAGCAAGCTTCATGTGTATGCCTTTCCACCTCTGTCTCTCCTCCCAAAGGTACTCCTGAAGGTCAGACAGGACAAGCCAAAGATGATTTTAATAGCTCCAGATTGGCCTCGACAGCACTGGTACCCATTACTGAGAAGTCTGGCAGGAGCCTCCATGGCCTTTACCTTCGATTCCACACCTGCTGTCTCAGGAGAACAGTCATTTACTCAATGTCAAACTTCACTCTCTTCACCTAACAGCCTGGCATATTCTGTTTTGAACCCTGGAGGGTCTCAGCTTCCACAGCATGTTTTGAATGTTATTTTGGAGGCCAGAAGGCCTAGTACAAGGAAAGTGTACGCAGATAAATGGAAGAGATTTTTATTTTGGAGTACAGCAAAGGAATTTGATGTTTCTGAGCCTAATTTAAGTGTGGCTCTTCAATATCTTACTGAGTTACTGGACAAAGGTTTGTCCTTCTCTTCTATTAAAGTTCATGCTGCAGCAATTTCTGCTCACTATGACTGTGACCCACCATTGTTTTCTCATCCTTTGTTTAAGCAATTCCTCAGGGGGGCAAAGAATATAAGACCCCCATGTAGAGCTCCTACTCCTGCTTGGGATCTCAATTTTGTGTTGGAGAAACTCACTCTACAACCTTTTGAGCCTGCAGCTACTGCCGAGTTGAAATATTTATCATGGAAGACTGCTTTTTTGTTGGCCATTACCTCTGCAAGAAGGGTTTCTGAATTACAGGCCCTTATGGCGGTTGAGCCTTTCTTAATTTTCCATAAGGATAGGGTATCTTTGCGTACTAATCCTTCCTTTATGCCTAAAGTGGTTTCTAGTGTGGCTTTAAACCAGACTATTCATTTGCCTACTTTTTATGCAAACCCCCAAAATAAAGGGGAGAAGATTTTGCACACTTTGGATGTACACAGGCAGTTGCGATATTATTTGAGCAGAACTAAAGGGTTCAGGCAGTCTCAGCAGTTATTTGTTTCATTTGCTTTGGGTTCTCAGGGCAAGCCTGTGTCAAAACAAACTATTTCTAAGTGGATTGGGTTTTGTATTGCTTTCTGTTATTCCCATCATGGTAAGGAGGTTCCAGCTGGGATTAGGCCTCATTCCACTAGAGCTACTGCCACTTCTACAGCTTTTTTAAGGGGGGTGGCAACTAAAGATATTTTGGAGGCAGCTACTTGGAGTTCAGTGCATACTTTCTCTAAGCATTATCACCTTCCACTTTACTCTAAATCTAGGGCTGGGTTTGCCACTGCAATTTTACAGGGCATTTTGGCAGCTCCTACTGCTTTATAGTTTTGCCATCCTCCCTTACCTCTGCTTTGGGATTCTACCCATATGTAAGGACTGCAGCAATGTGAGATGAAGAACATAGTACAGTTTTGTACCTACCATAAATGTAGATGTTCGAAGATCCACATTGCTGCAGTCCAATTTACCCTCCCTCCTTCCCCTCTGTAGTTAGAGGCGGTTGTGTGGGTTGGGTTGTACATATTGTGGATATTGTATATATTGTACATATGTTTGGTGCAAGGGTGGTTGGTTGTTTTTTGCTGTCTTTTGGTTTTGACCTTTCTCTTTAGGGTCTTCTGACATCTGGGGCAAGAAAAGACTGAGGATATGACGTCGGTTATGCGTATTTGTACCCTGACGTCCTGATGTCAGTCTTAAGCGCCTTGACCGACGTCAGCCTAATACTTTGATATTCGGGCCGACCGAGGACAGCGGACTACCCAAGTGTAAGGACTGCAGCAATGTGGATCTTTGAACATCTACATTTATGGTAGGTACAAAACTGTACTTTATTCTCATAGCTCTATGTTGGCCGTGGCAAATCTGGCTCCCTAGGCTTCTGCCTCATCTCTTGGATAATTCTCTGTTTGTGATGCCTCTGGTTTCCTCTGCTTCTGCCTCATCTCTTGGAGAATTCCCTGTTCTTGATGCCTCTGGTTCCCTCTGATTCTGCCTCGTCTCTTGGAGAATTATCTGTTCTTGATGTCTGTCGTTCCCTGTGCTTCTGCATTGTCTCTTGGAGAATTCTGTGTTCTTGATGCCTCTGGTTACCTGTGCTTCTGCCTTGTCTCATGGAAAATTTTCTGTTCTTGATGCCACCAGAGAAGCTGCTGTCCCATCCGTCAGGGAAGTTGCCTCAGAACATTCTCTCCATGTGGCTCACTGCTTGGTTTTTCCACTCCAGTAGTGACCAGTAATCCATTTTTTCTGTGTAGAGTAGTCTGTATAAACTCCTCTTCCTTAACGCCTAACATAAAGAAGTTATGTAGGAACAAATGGACAAGTTTGCAGGACTAAGTCCCTTTTCTGCATTTGTTGCTTTAGTACTGACTGTTAGACAAGTGTTTTGGTACCCGTTTGTGTTTTTCTTAAGTTAAAATTCTACCATCTCCAACTTTCACCAAGGGCAAAACAGGATTTTCGTAGCTTCTCTGAGATGTTCCCAAACTCTTCTTAAGGGGGAATTTATTGTTGAGGCCTTAGCTTGGGGTTTATATTTTCTTCCATGCACCAGTTGTTACATCAGATTTAAAATTCTTTATTTGGAAAATGCTGTTCTTGGTAGCTGTTACTTCATTCAGAAGGATCTCAGATTTTCCTACTGTTTCTGCTGACACTCCATATTTGGTCTTGACAAAGAAAATTATTCTTGGAAGCATTCTTTTTATGCCAAAAGTTGCATCTGAATCGGGTATAAACCAGTATATTCACCTGAGTGTTTTTCCACCCTCCTTTAACCATAAAAGTACTTGAAATACTTAATTGACATTTATCACTGACTACTATATTGTGTGGACAAAACAAAAGCAGTTTAGAAAGACAAATTCTGTTTTGCCCTTGGTGAAAGTTGGAGAAAGTAGAAAAGTGAATTTTAACTGAAGAGTAACACAAACAGGTACCAAAACACTTGTCTAACAATCCAACTTCAGACCAGTGACAAGTGGAGTACCACAGGGTTCAGTCCTGGGTCCTCTCCTGTTTGGTATCTACTTCTCTGAAGTACAGGCTAACACAGAAGGTCTTTGGCTAACGAAGTTCGCAGATGACTGCAAACTAGGAGCCATAATCGAAACTCCTAACGATGTGGACATCCTACAAAAGGGCCTCACTGACGATGTGGACATCCTACAAAAGGGCCTCACTGAGACAGATGCCTGGTGTCAAAGCCATGGCCTCAAGCTCAGTGCCTAAAAGTGCATTGTCATCTCCTTTGGTAAAAACTCTGCACCCATGAACTACAACGTAGGCGGTAGTATACTTAACACCGAAAGTGTGATAAGAGACCTTGGGACACAGGTGGACGGTAGTCTCTCCTTTGATAATCACATCGCCACAGTAGTCAGGAAATCCTTCTACGTGGCACACCTCATCACAAAAGGTTTCTCATCCAGAAAAAAAGAGGTCATTGTTCCCCTCTACTCATCATCATTAGACCCATTATAGAGGGTCTATATTAGATCAGCGAACGCTTAAACAAGCGAACGCTGATTGATCAACCTTATTTTAGCGAAAGTTAAAAATATTGAAGCAACAGAAACTCAAATTTTTTCCTAAGGAAAGAATTTGGTTGTCCGTTTCTGTTGCTTCAGTATTTTCATTGCTGTGGTGGAAAGTTATGGGTCGGATTCAGGTAAGTGTGCGATTGTGTGGATGTGAGTGTTAGGGTGGGTTAGGTGAGTTAGGGTTAGGGCTCAGGATAGGTATGTGTGCGATTGTGTGGACATGAGGGTTAGGGCGGATTTATGTGAGTTAGGGGTAGGGAGCGGGTGAGGTGAGTGTGCGATAGTGACGGACCTTAGGGTTAGGGTTTGGGTTAAGGTAAGTGGATAGTTAGTGGTGTGTGCATAGTTTAGTGTAGGGCTGGGTGTCAGATTTTAGTTGTATGTGTGTGGATTTCTGTTTGTTTGGTGTGCTTGTGTTGTGTGTATGTGTTTTGGATCAGCGATTTTTTTCCTGCTGATCTGACAGTTTGAGATTGTAAGCTTTTGCTTACATAAGGTACATCAATCAGCATTCGCTTTTTTAAGCGTTCGCTGATTTAATGTAGACCCATTATACAGTACAACGCCCCTTTTGGTATGTACCCCACAAGACGTCTACAACAACTGGAAAGGCTGCAGAAATACCTCACAAAGAGGATTACCGACCTCAAACAGATGCCCTACGCAGACCGGCTCAAAAAACTCCAGCATTACTCCTTCGCATATCGCTTACTCAGAGGTGATCTCTGCCTGACATACAAAGCTATGTCAAACCCAGAGCTGTTGGACATGCTCCACTTAAAGAAATCCCAATCCCTCCGAGCTACACGCTCTAGGGACCCTAAACCTTGTCACCACAATAAACAGAACATGCTGGAGGGATAGATTCCTGTCCCAGAGACTTCCCATACTCTGGAATAAACTACCTATCTATATCAAACAAAGCTCCTCATTAGCACTCTTCAAGAAAAATCTTGATGATTGGATGGGAAATAGGAAATTCACCCGGGGATCACCTCTGTAGCTCTGCTCGACAGTGGCACAGGAAAATAATTTTCTTGGGTGGCAAAATCCAGGGTACCTTTTTGGCTGGCTTGTATAGGCCCCAGGGCCGATAGCCTAGTACCTACCTATGAATCTATGAACCTATTCAACTTTGTTTTTTTTTTTTTTTTTCATAACTATTTGGCCACAAAGATTCCAAACTTTCCCTTGATGGATGGCTTATAGGTTCATAGGTTGGTACTGGGCTATCTGCCTGAAGGCTTATATTAGCCCAGCCATGTTGTGCGGTATTCACCGCCCCTTTAGTAGTTCCCTAGACCCTTGTACTAGCAGCTAGTACCCTTGGCCCCTATATAGTAGTGCTGTTGATGTGATCCCCGGTGTGAAATTTCTGTTACCCATCCACACATCAAGGTTCCTCTTGAAGAGTGATAGTGAGGGGCTCTGTCTTATGTAGATCGGGACCCTGTTCCATAGTAAGGGAAGTCTCTGCGAAGGGAATCTATCCCTCCAGCATGTTCTATTCATTGTTGTGTTGAGGTTTAGATCCCTAGAGCATGTAGCTCGAGTAGATTTGGTTCTGCTAAGATGGAGCATGTTCAACAATTCTGGGTTGGACATGGCTCTGTACGTTAGACAGAGATCGCCTCTGAGAAAGCGGTATGCAACAGAGAACAGTCTTAGCTTTTTCAATCGTGCTGCATAGGACAACTGTTTGAGGCCAGTAATCCTCTTGGTTAGGTACCTTTGTGGTCTCTCCAGCTGCTGGAGATGTCTAGCCAGGTACATTCCAATTGGTGCATTGTACTCAATAATGGGTCTGATGAGGGAAGAGTAGAGGGGCACCATTACATCCTTAGAACTTGATGCGAACCCTTTCGTGATCAGATGGGTCACATAGAAGGATTTTCTAACCACTTTGGCAGCATGGTTATCAAAGGAAAGCTGACTATCTACTTGGGTCCCTAGATCCCTTATTTCTTCATCTGATGTATAAAGTTTTTCTGCACTATTTTGGCTGTCCTTACTAATATGATAAACCTGTTCCTTTAAGCAATCCCACAGGGCTCTGTTTTCCCAATGTAAAATTTAGCACACACTGTGCAAGAAGCTAAATAAATTGTGTTCTGAACTACAGGGTACATATATATTAAATGTATATTCTTTCTTTGATCGGGATGTAAAAACACATTGGTAGCATTTATATATTTGCAAGCAGCACATTTGCCACAGGGAAATGTTATATTATCTACTGTCTCAATTCTATGAGTTTTAGGGTAGCAAAGACGGTTCTTACGGGATGTCATCTTTTTATATATAAACCTTGGTTTGGTCTCTAAAATTCCCATAAGACTTTCATCAAATCATTAGAATGTTCCAGTGTCTCTCAATAACTGTCTGATACCTAACATTATCACTTGCGTAAAACATGGGCTTTGCTACCCTAAAACGCATAGAATTGAAAGAGTTAAGTGAAATACATCATGTGATTTGTGTATTAGAGTATTTAATGCAGTCTTTTTTTATTCTTGTTTGCATCTGATGAAGCAGTATAACCTGTGAAAGCGCTCATACCTTTGTGAATACTGGAGCAGTTTGTCGTTTTTAGGTTCACTTGTGTGTTTGGAATAATGTGTGTTGCATGTGTATATTTCTTCACTGTAACTTTGTTACCTTCATATTTGCAGGGACACAATGCATTATGGGATAGAGGAGGTACCATGCTGCCTAAGAAAGTTTGGATTACCAAGGGGCTAGTGACCACAGACATTAGCCTCTTGGTGGTTCTATGAGCAGCTTGGGCACTGTTATCATAAATGAAGCTGATATACTTATCTTAGTACTTTATCTGCAGGATTATATTTATTTTGTTTATGAGTTTTCTTTTCTGTCCTTGTTATTGTCTCGGAGCTTTTCTCCTCGGGCCTCTACTGAAAATGGACATATATCCAGTTAGACTAGCCCAGTCAACAAATGTAAAACAAATAAATAAATAAATGAAAATGGACCCCAAGCTGCTCTTTCAATTCTGCCATTCCGTTGTCATGCCCTTGTCTGTGACACTGGTAGCACCTGAGGCGGGGGTGCCCTGCTGTCTTCCTTTACGCTGTAACAGGCTCCAGCTCACCTGTCTCCGTACTATTAGTGTTTGCTAGCTGGATTTACTCTGATTTAATTTGTTTTGTTCATGGTGAGACCTACTAGATACTTCAGCAGAACTCTTACTTAATAGTATGTGCAGTGGAATCTCTGACTGTAAGTGCATCAGCTACTCCATTAGCACATAGTTCTTTCTGTTATCCATTCATCATTGCCTTTCTTTACATTATATTTGCCCCGTATCACTTCTAGATTTTACCTGTCAGTACCTTTCCAGGGTTCTTCCTTTGCCAGGTGTTGATAACTTTCTCTCCTTTTAATTTCATTGCAGTGAACACTCCTGGTCTTGTAAACACAGCTGTCCTTGCCAGCTCTGTCTTCCCCTTTGGCACTCTTTAATTTCAGCCTCTACCTTCTGCAGTTTCCTATCTGTCTGCTGGTTTGTTAAACCATTGTTCTACTTAACCGATCCTGCCTAGCCTGTGTCTAGTGCTCCGTAACTTCCCTTGCTTTCCTAAAGGATTGTGTGTGTGTGTGTGTGTGTGTGTGTGTCTGTCTGTCTGTCTGTGTGTGTGTGTGTGTGTGTGTGTGTGCATGCACACATGTTGTGGGAGACATCATCCCCATGGAAGCATCTGCCACGCCCATCAGTTTACCCCTGATAGTGTTCTACTTTACTGCAGATTGCCACCATTTTTATTAACTGGTTCTTTCACTTAGCAAGCCTTAGAGATATCTGATTTAATCTCTAAGCAAATTTAGTCTCAAACAAACCCCAAGATGCAGATGAAAATTATTTTATTTCATTAGGTAGCAAAGATGTGATATCCACCCAAATTAAACACAGTAACACTGGCCTGGAATTGTAATTCATATTATCTTTTTACTTCCTCTTTGAAGACAAATGTTTTTATCAGTATAGATTTTACTTTTCTGGACATGGACTTTGTATATGAAGGTAACTGAGGGTGATACTGTACTGCCACAGGATTTGATTGGGTTTCTTCATAACCAGCATGGTTTCTTGTCATACTCACTTGCATAAATCTGTATTGAATGATGAGCATTTCCCTTGGAGAGGTGAGAAGGGTTATATCTCTAGGATGATCCCTACAGTGAGTATAGTTTAGGTATCTAAAATGTTGATTGGGAGTTCAATTACAGGAGGGCTGGAGCCGGCACGTCACTTGCATGACTGAGTGACATCTCTTTTTGGGTCCGTGCTGAGATACACACCTGGGAAACTTTGTAAGCATGATAATAACACATTTCTTTATGTAGCCATGAACGTTTGTGCAGAAGGTACTGCATTACATGTGTGTGTGTGTGTGTGTGTGTGTGTGTGTGTGTGTGTGTGTGTGTGTACATAAGATATTTCATGACTGTTCACATGATCTTACTTGTACGGGAATTTCTGTGTGCGCACACACACACACACACACACACACACACACACACACATACACCTTCTTGTACAGTGAGAAACTCCTTTAATTTCGTAATAAACACCATTCAATTTCTTTTACCCGTGAGCAGAATCCATGAACTAATAAAAGATTTTCTCACTTGCTCCTTTTCTAATTTTATTTTGTAGTTCTCAACCGTTTTCATACAACAAATTCTCCTGCTTCATTGTGTGTGACCCCAGCACCTTATGGAGAGGGTGACTGTCAACATGTGACTCCAGTTTCAGGACAGATTCCCTTGGGTAACAGGTTTGTATAGTTAAGCTCAGGCAGAGCTTTGCACAGTATTTTGGTTTGTGTTAATCTTGAATTATTTGCATACTTTAAATTCCATTTTACTTGATTACAGAAAGAGAAACTAAAAATTTCCACCCAGTGCACATCGTATTGTATCTCCCTTCTCTTTCAACCATGTCATATTGTCACATGTCCAGCTGAATGTATCTTTTGGCTCCCTGTAATCTTCCATTTTGATAGCCCATTCCTTTGGTTCAGAACCCTCTCTTTGAAGAAGTACTTCTATAGACCCAGAGGTTGGTTGAACTTTACAGCCTACTGCCTTTGTCCCTGCTGTTCTTCCTCTTGGGTGCGACTCCCTAACAGCTTTCCAACTTCATCTTGGGCACCCACATTATACAGCCGTTCTGGTTCTTGTGGTCTGTAATGGCAAGAGATGATACCCTTTCCTTGGTGCTATGATCCTTTCAAATGGCTTTCCTTTGGACTTTAGCAGCTGGATGTCTCTGTTCTTGTGCGTCCTTTAGAATTGTATTTGGTAGTCTAGGTGTCACCTGCCCAAAACCCAGTACAGCTGGAGCACTGTGAAATCTGTCACTATGAAGGTACATGACAGGAGTGTATTTTAGCTCCTTTTTTCTGCTCTGTTGCCATCAAGTTTCACTACCTCAGACTGATATTCACACCAGCTTTGCAGCGGCTCAGCTGCAGCATTTCATTTGCCTGCAGTGAACTTGAACTGACACTTTTTTTACCACTTTTAAAGCCTTTCAAAATACATTTGTCGTCCCCTTCCCTTCACCTCCACTGTAGTGTCTGTATTTGTGTAATTGAAGCAGGTGATCCTGTTTTGTCCTCTCGTATTTGTCTGATACAGATTAATGAAAAGTACTGTATCTGGACCCAACCCCTGCATTAATCCACTAGGTTCTGCCCTTATTTCTGACATTATCCCTCGTGATCCTGTTTCGTCCTCTCGTATATGTCTGATACAGATTAATGAAAGGTACTGTATCTGGACCCAACCCCTGCGTTAATCCACTAGGTTCTGCCCTTATTTCTGACATTATCCCTCGTGATCCTGTTTTGTCCTCTCGTATATGTCTGATACAGATTAATGAAAGGTACTGTATCTGGACCCAACCCCTGCATTAATCCACTAGGTTCTGCCCTTATTTCTGACATTATCCCTCGTGATCCTGTTTTGTCCTCTCGTATATGTCTGATACAGATTAATGAAAGGTACTGTATCTGGACCCAACCCCTGCATTAACCCTCTAGGTTCTGCCCTTATTTCTGACATTATCCCTCGTGATCCTGTTTTGTCCTCTCGTATATGTCTGATACAGATTAATGAAAGGTACTGTATCTGGACCCAACCCCTGCATTAATCCTCTAGGTTCTGCCCTTATTTCTGACATTATCCCTCGTGATCCTGTTTCGTCCTCTCGTATATGTCTGATACAGATTAATGAAAGGTACTGTATCTGGACCCAACCCCTGCATTAATCCTCTAGGTTCTGCCCTTATTTCTGACATTATCCCTCGTGATCCTGTTTTGTCCTCTCGTATTTGTCTGATACAGATTAATGAAAGGTACTGTATCTGGACCCAACCCCTGCATTAATCCACTAGGTTCTTCCCTTATTTCTGACATTATCCCTCGTGATCCTGTTTTGTCCTCTCGTATATGTCTGATACAGATTAATGAAAGGTACTGTATCTGGACCCAACCCCTGCATTAACCCTCTAGGTTCTTCCCTTATTTCTGACATTATCCCTCGTGATCCTGTTTTGTCCTCTCGTATATGTCTGATACAGATTAATGAAAGGTACTGTATCTGGACCCAACCCCTGCATTAACCCTCTAGGTTCTTCCCTTATTTCTGACATTATCCCTCTTGCCCTAAACCTCTGTGCTCCCTGCCCTCCATCCATGCAGCTCTCAGGTTTATCTATCTCAAGTCAAGCTGCAGGTTTCTTTCTGCCACCCATGGGAGATCAAGTAAAAGCTGTTAGGTTAGGGTACACAGTGTCTCTGTTAATGTCCTGTCATGTTCTGCTTTAAATGGGGTATGTGCTAAAGGTGCTAAGACCTCCTTGCAACTACAGATCTAAAAGTGCAAATGAAGGGGACAAACACTAAGTTGGAGGCTGCATTTTCTCATGACATTCCATTTTCTGCAAGGTACAGTTTTCTTGCAGTTAGTATATGTACATGTAACAGAGGTGTTGCAGTAGAGGGGGTTGCTTGAAAGTTGTAACAGTAAGCTCTAAATTGCCTGTTTTTTATTTATTTATTTTTTGAACAGGTTTATTTTCCATAGTTTGGGAATTCAGACTAGTGGTTCTACTGCTTCTGATAGGGAGCCCACAAAGATTCACTCTGATGTTGTAAATCTTTATTCATTCCTTACAGTTAGGACTTTGGCTCCATCCTTGGACCCGACATGGCCGTTACCAAGCTCGCGCCAGCCAAAAACTCTCAGCTAAGGCCTACCCACAACAGTACAATCTGGAGACAATAGTCTCTCCAGATCCGGTTTGCCGGGTCCTCATCAGACGTGCCAAGCCTTCTCTCTCAAGCTAAGTGTAGCATTTTTGTGATTTGTCTATATCACTACCTCCTCTACTCAGTTTTTCCATATATATATATATATGTATATATATATATATATATATATATATATATATATATATATATGTATATGTATATATATATATATATATATATATATATATATATATATATATTCTTTTTGTCTGTAAACTTGTATACTTTCTTTCTAAGACCTATCCTCTACCTTCGGTAGCTCTTTTCATACCATCGCTGGTACTGTCTCTCTCCCCTTACCTTTTGTAGGCCCTTCCCTACCATTTTGTGGTATTTCTTAGTACCATTGTTGGTACTCCTCTCTTTTCTATCTGTTTAAAAAAAAACTCTTTTTCTTTAACATTGCTGTTGTTGTTGTTTTGGTTGATTAAATTGTAGTTTTAGGACTTTAGTGTAGGTTCATGATGTCTGATAAAGTGAAACTAGGATTTAAACAGTGTGATAAGTGCATGCGTAAGATGCCAATTCTGATGGTCATGCCCGGTGCGTTTATTGTTTGGGTGTTGACCACGTCAATGCTTCTTGTGATATTTGTTCCAGCTTCAGCAACTGCACATTGGCTGAGCATAAGAACAAGCTGATTCTGAAGGGTATCATGAAAAATCCCTTCTCGGAGGCTCTTTCTGGGATGGAGGTCTCACCACCTCCTAAGACTAAGAAACATAAAGAGAAATGGAGTCACTCAGTTCCAACATCTCTGTCCTCCTCAGAACCGTGTCGACACAGGGCTTCTCCTGCACTTTCGGTGCAGACTATTTTGGCACCAGGCTCCGTGTCTTCTCCTTTGGTGCCTCCTTTAATTCTGACTCCAACCACTGTACCAGCTTCAGCACCATCCTTCTCGGTGCCGACCTTGGTTTTGACACAGGCTCCGACTACTGTACCTGCATTGGCACCATCCCTGGCCACTGTGCCGATGTCTTATACGACTACACTGACACCGTCGGTTCCGAAGTTCAAACACCTTGCCAGAATTAGATATTCTCCCACTTTGACCCCTTTTTGAGACACCAGTTTAGTCCATTTCTCGAGACCTGAATCTCCTTCGGCAGCTTCCTTCAGATCCACCAGGAGTCTTTCAGAACAAGATGTAGTGAGGGTTGTGGAAAAGCTTTTGGCAGCTAGAGGATTACTCACCCCTGCGTAGGTCTTCCTTCCCTCTTGGAATGTAAAATTTCACGAGATATTCACCTGTATATCCTCCTCCGGCCTCCTCCCAGGCCCCGGAGACTTTGGTACTGATGGCCACCCCGGTTTATTCTGTCTTGACACCGACTGCAGAGGCTCCCCTGTTGGCACCGATTACTCTTGGCACAATGGTTCTGTTGGAACTGGTGCACTCTCGGAGCAGTGATTGGACTGTCTGCACCATGGCTCCTAGTTCGGCACCTATTTTTTCAGTGATGCCATCTACGGCCACTGCTCCCCTGGCAGCTAACGGTCCTCTCAGAGCTCCTCACCTGGAGGTGGGCTCCTCAGGGTGGGGTGTGAACCCAGTTCCAAGGTTGTCCTTCTCTGTTCCGGGCTCCCATCCCTCCTCAGGTGGGCCTGTTTTCCAGGTGATGGAGAGGATCCTTGCCTCAACAGGCTCGCAGTTGGCACCATTTGGCATCAACACCAAAACCCCCTTGTAGCATGCAGCTGTCCCAACCCCCTACTCTGGGATCCCGAGCATGGGAGCCACAAGACCTTCCCTTGAAGGGAACCATTTCTCCGGAGTCCTCCTCAGAAGATCCCACTGGGGAGCCACCCCGGAAGAAACTGTGCAAGAGGAAGCACCTCGATTCCCCTGAGGAATCCATCACAGAGGACACCAATTGCAATGAGGGAAAAGGGTTCCCACAGTCTCCCCTGAAAGACATCTCATTTGGAGACATTCTCGAGATACTCAAGCAGAGGGGAGATTGGAAGCCCTCCAACCCTTCTTCGGAGGAATCTGTGTTTTTGCATACCTTCTGTGCTCGGCCATCTACTTCCTGGCTGACCCCACCTGCGGATGAGCTTGATAAACTGATTGTGCAGCGTGCTTGGAAGGCCACGGACAACATAGAACCTGTCCCCCAGAGGCCAGATAAAATTTTATCCACCCCTGAAGGCCAGCCCAATTGTTCCAAGCAGCTGGTAGTTGATTCCATGGTCGTGGCGGTGGCCAGTAAGAGGGAACTGGCAGAAGATAGTTCATAGGTTCATACTAGGCTATCTGCCCTAGGGCATTTATAAGCCTAGCCAGAGTGTGTGTGGCTTTCATCACCCCTTAGGATGAGAATACTATACCCATTAGTTTGCTGTGCCTCTGTCCAGCAGTGATACAGAGATGATTCCCGGGGTAAACCTACGATCTCCCATCCACTCGTCAAGATTTCTCTTGAACAGAGTCAGTGAGGGGCTCTGCCTCACATGGACTGGGATTCTGTTCCATAGTGTAGGGAGTCTCTGGGTGATGAATCTGTCCCTCCAGCACGTCCTATTTATATCCGTGTTGAGGTTTAAGTCTCTTGCTCTCATGGCTCTGGTGGATTTGGATTTTTTGAGGTGGAGCATGTCCATTAATTCCGGGTTGGACATGGCCTTGTATGTCAGGCACAGATCACCTCTGAGCAGACGGTATGCGACTGAATAGAGCTGGAGTTTCTTCAGTCGGGCATCGTATGACATATGTTTGAGCCCCTTTATTCTTTTGGTGAGGAACTTTTGGGGTCTTTCCAACTGCTGCAGGTGTCGGGTAAGGTACATTCCAAATGGGGCGTTGTACTCCATCATTGGTCTGATAAGTGAAGAGTACAAGGGTACAATGACCTCTCCTGATCTGGATGTGAATCCCTTCATGATCAGGTGGGCAATGTAGAAGGTCTTCCTAACCACTTTGGCAATGTGAGTGTCAAAAGAGAGGTTACTGTCAACTTGGGTCCCCAGGTCCCTGATAACTTCTTCCGTGTTTAATGGATTACCACCTATGTGGTAATTAGGGGTTACCTTGTTTTTCCCAAAGGGTATGACTATACATTTTTTGGCATTTAGCTTAAGGCCATGGCTCTGGCACTAGTTATCCATTTCTATGAGACCTCTCTGGAGGATGTCTCTGTCTGATGGAGTGTCAATTATGGTGCCCAGTTTGCAGTCATCTGCAAATTTTGTCAGCCACAATCCCCCTATGTTTGCCTGCACTTCAGAAAAATAAATGCCGAACAAGAGGGGGCCCAGGACTGAGCCCTGTGGGACACCGCTCGTGACCGGCTTAGAGTCTGACATGGCACCAGCAACTCTAACCCTGTGTGTTCTGTCCTTGAGCCAGTTTGCAACCCATCTTGTGACATATGGGTTTACATCTAAGCTGGTGAGCTTTTCTATGATGCCCGAGTGGGGTATTGTGTCAACTGCTTTTGCTAGGGCAAGGTAGGCTGTGTGAACTGCCTTACCCTCATCAATGGCCTTAGTGACTGTTTGAAAAAGTTGACCAAGTTCAAGAGGCAGGATCTGCCCTTGACAAAGCCAAATTGGGTAGGATCCAGTGTCTGTAGGTCCCCAATGTCTTTATTTATGAGTTCCATTATGATCCTCTCCATAGCTTTGCAGACAAGGCTCGTCATGCTTATGGGCGGTAATTTCCAGGGTCCGTAGAAGCACCGCCTTTGTGGAGTGGGACCACAGTTGCCGTACGCCATTCTTTGGGTACGTATCCTGTAGTAAGGCTAAGATTAAACAGCAGCCTTATGTGTGGGTTTAGTTCCTCATTGAGTTCGTATAGCACACAGCCGGGGACACCGTCCGGTCCCATTGATGCTGTGTTTTTTGCTTTAGAGAGAGCAGCTCTCACCTGGGCATCTGAGATGTTTGGGAGGCTAGACTCTGGTGGGATAGATATTTCTCCTTTTGGGGGGGAGGGGAGAAATTTTCACTGAACCTGTCTGCCAGTATGTTGGCAATGTCTGTGGGTTCAGTGATTTTATTATCATTTTGGACTAATTCTGAGCATATCTGGGAGTTTCCACCCAGGTTTCTAACATAGCTAAAGAAGGCTTTATGATTGTCTTTTGTGTCATTAGCGATTTTTCTCTCAAAGTTGGCCTTGGATGATTTTATGAGTGATCGTAGTTTTTTGCTAGTATTGATCAGAGATGCCTTCCCTTTTAGGGATTTTGCTCTGTCATGTAGTAGCTTTCTTCTCTTATTGTAGAGTTTGTTTATGGCTGGGGTCCACCAGACCGGGCGCCTGCCTTTGGTGGAAAGGGTCTTGATTTTATTAGGGATTGCTTGATCCATACATTCCTGGAGGTGCTCGTAGAAGGCATTTGTAAGGGTTTCAGCAGCGTGGGTTGTGGTTTCCACTGGCTCGGGGGCCTTGAAGGATACCACTCCAGTCTTAAGAAGTGTGAAGTTTGCTTTTGAGAAGTTCTTCACTGTGGTCTTTTTGCTGGGGTGGGGCGGGATGTGGATCTCCAGTGAGATTAATTTATGGTCTGATCTCACCAATGAGGGATATACTTCCGGTGTGGAGCATTTTGTCCCCATGTTTGTGATGATCAGGTCTAGTATATTTTCTCCTCTTGTGGGAATGGTGGCTAGTTGTTCCATAGCATTTGAGTTTATGAACTCAAGGAACCTTTGGGCTAGGGTGTTGGGGCTTGAGTAATGTTCCCAGTCTATGTTTGGGTAGTTGAAGTCACCCAATATGATGGTGTTTGGAGAGACATTCATACTCTCCAGTGTCTTCAGGAAGGCTGTGTGGGTTTCCTGAGTTTGAGAAGGTGGTCTGTAGCATGTTACAAACTGTAGGGCAGTTTTACCTATGGTTAATTGCACCTGGATGGTCTCCGATGCTTCGTGCGTTGCCACTAACCTGGAGGTGTGGGTATCCTTTATGAATATGGATACTCCTCCTCCTTTTGTGGTTCGGTCCGGATTTTGGGGCCGGAACGCATGATATGAGGTATAACCTGATAGTGATGGGGTGCTCTCAGGAGCCTTGAACCAGGTTTCAGTTACAGCACAGACATCGATGTTCTCCATACTGTGGAGGGCTTCGAGGGCGTGCATCTTGAGGTTTAGACTTCTGGCATTGAGCAGTATTACCCTTAGTTTTTCTCCATTTTTGTTTTCTAGGGCGGTAGGTTTATCATTTGAGCCTTGCCTAAAAAAGGCACTGTGGGGGTGGCAAGAGCCTTTGCCAATATCCAGAAGCCCAGGGGTGACAGGTGCAAGCCGTCCCTTGTGAAGCAGCGTGGCTTGTCAAGCATGTCATCCCAGGCAGACAGACATTGGATCCCCTTAGAATGACACCAGTAATTAAGCCAATTATTAAAGCTGATCATTTTGTCTCTGTATTGTGGCATCATTCTTGGTGAGGGTAGGATACTGCTCAGGGTCAGGGTCATACCGCCCTGGGCTACATAATCTGAGAGCTCCTCTATGTCTCTTTTCATGTAGTCCAGGGAGGTACGTCTCAGGTCGTTCACACCGGCATGGACAATGACTGAGTCATACTTGTACTTGCTGTGGAGTGACCTGAGTGCTTGTGTTATGTGGCGGATTCTAGCGCCTGACAGGCAGCTTACTGTGATCTTTTCCTTGTTCAGTCTGGTGAGTGGGACGCCAGTGTGTCTGACTATGGAGTCACCTATAACAAGTGTGTCTGGCATTGTGTTTGGCCTTAAGGGCTGTGACTGTTTAGCACACTGACTTTGAGAACTATGTGTTGCATGTCTTATGTCTTGAGGTGGCAGTTGCTTGGGTGTCTGCTTTGGAGGCCTCTGTAGTTTTGGTAGATTTTGATCAGTGCCTCCGTGTATGTTTTGTGTGTTTATGTGTTTGTTTTGCAGTTGTGATAGTTCTATGTGAAACTGGGTTTGTGGTGTGCGTGGTTTCCTTCTCCTCCTGTCTGGTCTTGCCAGTCCTGAGTTGAGAGAGCTCAGCCTCCAGTTTGGCTATATAGTTGCACCTCTCACATGTATTTGTGTTTTGTGGGAGAAGGAGTGGGTTGTCTGTGTACATGAGGCAATTGTAACATTGCCTCAAGATGCCCAGATTCACCAGCTGAACAGGAGAGGATGCTAGCAACTGACCCTTCGACATGCTAGAAAAAGTGAAAAAGTTTGCTGTGTAACTGAGTCAGAAGGGACCTATAGGGAAATGGGTACTCAAGGGGATTCTAGGCTAATGTAGTACTTTGTTTAGTATACAAGTACTTTACCTATATAAAAATGCTTTAGGAGCAAGTGCTGAGCTTTTGAGATAGAGAATAGACTGTTTAGATTGCAAGTAGATAAGTTCTAAGGGAAAAATTGAAGAGCAGACTTTACGGAGCCAGAAATAGTTACCTTGTTTAACCGGCGCTGCCCGATGATGCTCTATGGGCAACTCCGCGCTAAATCACGCTAAAGCGGGCCTTATAGCAGGGGGCTGAAAAGAGCCAGGAATTGACCCAAAACGGCTAATAGACTACAAGTTTCTGGCTGGAACCACTGCTCTAGGGACAAAATGGGCTGCTCAGTGCTCCCCACTCCCACTGGTGAACAAAGAAGCTTCCCTTTATCCAAATAAGGATATGGAATAGCACAGGAACCAAGCCAAAGCCCAGAGATCAGCAAACTCTGAAGACTGGACTATTCTAGTTCAGTAAGGCGGGAAAACAAGATTTTTTTTTTTTTTTTGCAGAAAACAGAGGAAAAACAGACAGTAAATGCTATAAATGCTTTTAAACGGCTAGCGCACTTAAGTGTGTTAGCCTACAGGTAAAATTAAGCAACAAATAACTTTTTTAAAAGTGCAAAACAGTTAATCAACACAAAAACAGTTTAAATAGAATGCAGAGCTGTATAAACAGGCGAAAAAGCAGTCGCTAAGCAGTAAATAATCAAAAAGCCAGAAAAAAATACTTAATTCAGGAAAAAGTCACTCTTTTGCTCTCTGCTGCTTGTAGAACTCTGCAGGACACCACGAGGAGCTGTGCTGAATTGAATATAAGCGAAAAAGCGCGCTAAAGTGAGCTTTATTACAGGGGGCTGAAAAGAGCTAGGAATTGACCCAAAATGGCCAATAGACTACAAGTTTCTGGCTGGAACCACTCCTCTAGGGACAAATAGGCCGCTCAGTGCTCCCCACTCCCACTGGTGAACAAAGACGCTTCCTTTTATCCAAATAAGGATATGGAATAGCACAGGAACCAAGACAAAGCCCAGAGATCAGCAAACTCTGAAGACTGGACTATTCTAGTTCAGTAAGGCGGGAAAACAAGATTTTTTTTTTTTTTTTTTTTTTTTTTTGCAAAAAAACACTGTTCATCCCCCGAACAGGGAGTCTCGGGCTATGGACAGACTGGGGAAATGAGCCTACACTTCAGCGACCTTTGCCATTCGATCACTGAATTATTTGGCACACTTTACTCGCCTCCAAAGAGACCTAATCTCAGAACGGTCTGCCTCTTTGGCGGGGGTACTGCCTGAAGAGGTGCGTGATACTGTTGCCTGTCCGTTGGCTACCCTGGAATCTATCTCGAACTCCTTGATGCACTTGATCTCTCACACCACCAAGGGGGCAGCTCGAGCAGCTGCATCAGGCATCATGAGACGGCATGCTTGGATGCATTTGTGTGATTTCGCGGACCACTTTAAATCTTCTTTTGTCAACGCACCTGTTGATGGATCTTCCCTTTTTGGTCCCAAAGTAAGAGACACACTATCACATAGTGAGAAGGATGGAACGACCTTGTCTGCTGTGGGCATACATTTTCCACCCCCAGAGATCCTTTTCCAGGAATCAGAGGGGAGGAAAATTGTGGTTCAAGAAGTCACAAGGATTTTTTCGTGATACTCGTGATGAGCAATCCCCCCAGGGGCAACTCCTCCGGAGGATGCCACTTTCGGGGCAGAGGGGGTCCGCGCAACCAGGGCACTAGAGATTCCTTCTCCCGCCGATCCTACCACCGCTCCTGAACAGTGGCCCGATTGGTTTCCTCTGGAAGCAGTTGGGAGTCGATTTTCCCTGCACTTAAAGGCCTGACAACTCATAACGGATGCGTGGGTGCAGAGAATAATATCCAGAGGCTGTCATATCCCATTCGATCTTACTCCCAGACCTGTAAAATGATTCCTGTTGTCCCACCCAGTCAGAGGGAGGCTGCAGCCTTAGAAATCGAAAAGCTGCTAAGAAAAAGAGTCATCCAGCCAGTCCCACCAGACCAGAGAGACTCTTGTAGCTATACAACAAATTATCCATCTCATTTAAACTGGGCCCATCAATCATATCTCAGAGACCCCCATAGCTATACAACAAACTCTCCATCTCATTTAAACTCTTCCCATCAATTGCATTGCACAGCCTCCTGCAGCTATACAACAAACTCTACATGTCATTTAAACTCTGCACATCAATCATATCGCAAAGACCCCCACAGCTATACAACAAACTCTCCGTCTCATTTAAACTCAGCCCATCAGTTGCATCGCACAGCCTCCTGCAGCTATATAACAAACTCTCCATGTCATTTAAACTTGGCCCATCAATCATATCGCAAAGACTCCCACAGCTATACATAAATCCCAATCCCTCAAAGCCACACACTCCTCCAGGGATTTAAACCTTGTCGTCACAATGAACAAAACATGCTGGAGGGATAGGTTCGTGACCCAGAGACTCCCCATACTCTAGAATAGACTGCTCATACATGCAAGCAGAGCGCCTCCTTGGCCCTCTTCAAAAGGAACCTTGACGGTTGGATGGGAGATTGGAAATTCACCCCGGGGATCACGTCAGTCGCCCTGCTAGACAGGGGTCCAGGGAAGTAAATATTGTGGGAAGAAATATCCAGGGAATTGTTATGGCTAGGCTAGGTAGGCCGATAGCCTAGTACCATCCTGTGACGGACATTAGGATCTTGTAGATGGTGAAGGAGTGAGATACAACAGAAGAAGAAGAAAATGAAGCATGGAAGAAGAGGAAGAGCCAAGCATCAGGCCGAGATTTAAAGCATGGAAGAAGAGGAAGAGCCGAGCATCAGGCCAAGATTTAAAGCATGGAAGAAGAGGAAGAGCCGAGCATCAGGCCAAGATTTAAAGCATGGAAGAAGAGGAAGAGCCGAGAATCAGGCCGAGATGTATTCAAGAGCAGAGGCATGTATTTTTGAGATGATTTTTTAAAGAGGCTTTAAAGTGGGTTAGCCCAGGCATAGACCTGCTAGCTACAGGTAGTGAATTCCATAGTTTAGAGACACAATATGAATACAGAGAATGACCTGTTTGTTTTGTGGGTTTTGAGATGGCTAAGAGATTTCTGTCTTCTGATTGTAGAAGGCTAGCACAGGGCAGGCAGTAGGCTTGAAAATAAGGTTGTGCAAAGTGGACAGTTGAATAAAAGCAAATTGTTTGGGACATTCAAGCCAGTTTAGTTCTAGTAGCACTTCATAGTGATGTCTGTGATATTTAGAGTTTGTGGTAAATGTAGCTGCTTTGTTGTTCACTGTTCCATCTTGCTTAGGGTAGAAGTTTGTAAATTAGTTAGGATTGTGGCACTATAAAGAAGGGAGGGAAGTAAAAAGGTTTTTGCTAGGGAAACTTTAATTGCTGTAGTTAAATGTTTGTTTCTATACAAGAGTCTCAGTTTTTGAAGAGTTTTCTTTGTATTTTGCTGTATATGGTGGTTGAAGGCAAGTTTATAGTCCATGATTACTCGTAGCAGTTTGGTTTCCTGCACTTTTTCTTTGGTAGTGTTGTCAGATACCAAGATGTTGAAATGATCACTGACAGGGAGGTGTTTTTGGGGTGGAAGAGTACTAATTTAGTCTTCTTTGGATTAAGAAAGAATTGGGCATTTATTAGCCAGGATTCAACTGCAGTAAAGGACTGTTGAGTTTTTGAAAGAAGTTCTGGTAGTGATTGAGTTGTACAGATTATGTTGGAATCATCAAAATATTGAATGAGTGCTCCAGGGTGGAAGGTTGTTAGTGAAAATGTTGAAGAGTAGGGGTCCGAGGATGGAGCCTTGAGGAATTGCAGTAAAAGGGTTAGAGTTTGTTGGACCTTTTCACTGCTTGTTTACAATCCTGTAGTAAACAGATATGTTTTCTCTTTAAAAGGACTCCAAAATTGCAGAGGCTGCTCATTTCCTGCTTTCCTTTAAACCATATAATGTTCACCTTGATTGCAATCCATTAAGTTGTAAGCCTACTTTGAGTGCTTTGGAAAGTATTGTATTAGATTGTTTGTGATTATGCAAATTCACCCCACTAGTAGCTGAAAGTAGTCCTGGGAGCTTCCAACCTACCCCGCTAACAAAGATTTAAATTTAGTATATACGGATTTTTATATAATATAGTACTAATATTTGTGGAAGTCCATAATTCAAAAAATGTTAGGCACTACATATACATTTTTCATGATGTTACTTTTCACCAACAGTGCTGGAACAGTTTAGATATAGATATAAAACAAAAAACAAAGTAAACAACCAAGAAACCAGGCAAATTGCTTCAGGAAGAACTCAGCCACGGAATTAAAATTTATTGAATTTATTGTAATCCAGCATTAAAAATTAGCGCTTTTGTCCATCCAAAATCAATGGAGGAAAAAGTCTCCCTGAGAGAGAAGATTGGAAATGGGCCAAATATTATATTTGTGAGAGGCAGGAATTTAAAAAGAAATCTTGGGGGTCCACAAGGATGGAGGTGTGAAAACAGGGTAAAAACCTCTAGAGTGAAGAAATTGGGATTTTGCCTCCAGTGCAAATATGTACAGCTGGGGGACGTTTTTATTATAAGAGGGACAAAGTATAAATTGAGGGGTACATTTGACTATTTAGCCACATGTCAGTCCTGCTCATGCTTCTGTGTAGGTAAGACCGAGCACAAGATGAAGGAGTGACTATATGAGCTGGAGTATAACATCAAGAAGGGGACACCCCCATGCATCTGCTAAACGGACTGTGGCCAATGAGGACCATTTCTGTAGATATACTGTTATTGAGGCTGCTGAGAAAGGACCAAGAGGTGGGCCCAGGGGTATTACAACTGGAGTGAATGGAGCTTTTCTGGCAAATGTTACTT
This sequence comes from Protopterus annectens, assembly GCF_019279795.1. Lineage (NCBI taxonomy): Eukaryota > Metazoa > Chordata > Ceratodontiformes > Protopteridae > Protopterus > Protopterus annectens. The sequence goes on along the minus strand of NC_056747.1, from coordinate 21,971,406 downwards.
AATGCCTATACTTGGCCAGGAATAAATGACTATTGTTCCAGTAGTTGTCTTTTGAAACTGAAGGCCTTTACTAGGTGATATTGGGGAATTCATAGAATGGAGTGTATGGAAATGTGTAGTATTATATAAAAAACGTTTATGAATTATAATATATTTATATTTATGTGTATATATGTGTGTATATGTATATGTGTATATATATATATATATATATATATATATATATATATATATATATGTTACCTTCAGAACATCGACAGACCATTTCATTGAAACCCATTTCACTGACAACTAGTAAATGCAGGTATTTAATGCAAATAACAGGGATTTGTCCCCCTCCCCAATGTAGTGCGATTGTGGAGTTAGTATATATAGTTTGGGGGGGTGAGGGGCAAAGCTTCTCACCTATTTTGGTTTAAATTCTGTACTTTTTGTGTTATTTTCCTATTTTAAACCAAAATAACTATATATACTAACTCCATGGTCGCACTACATTGGGGAGGGGGACAAATCCCTGTTATTTGTCTTAAATTCCTGCAAGTAGTAGTTGTCAGTGAAATGGGTTTCAATTAAAAGGTTTGTCAATGATCTGAAGATAACCCATATATATATATATATATATATATATATATATATATATATATATATATTTTTTTTTTTTTTTATGGCTAATTATCAATTCATAATTTGTTAATTTATTAATTAGCTTTAAGGTATGTATTATTTATTGATTTTATTCCCTCGTTTTATACAATTTGGTTTTGATGAACTTGGGATGGATACATCCAAATGTCCTATGGTTAAGTGCCTTTTTTATGCGTCTGTGAATCTTAAATCATTTGAAAATTTTTAATAGGTTACTTGTTTTTTAAAAGGATAGAATGAATGAATTTTACAAGAATGTGTTTGTTTGTTTTTTACTTTGAACTGGAATAATCATCTAACTTCCTTGAAACTATGGTAAATAAGTGAAAGGCCTCTTTAAAAATGGGCAAGGGTGAGAGGGTGCCTGTCTTGGGTGCAACGGAACTAGTTTAATTTGAGAAACACTATTTAATGTGTTGTTGTTAAGTTGATTTTGTCTGAAGAAGTCCATTGATTTTGGATGGACAAATGCACTAATTCTTAATGTTGGATTACAATAAAGTCGATACATTTTATTTCCGTGGCTGAGTCCTTCCTGAAGCCATAGACATAAAACAAATAATTATTCATGTGCTTGTTTTTTGTTTTGTTTACCAGGAAAGTCATTTTTTAATAGTGGCATAGGAGAAAGGTTCCATGCAGATAAGGAACAATGGATTCTGCTCACAAATTATCACAATATATCCAAACAGCAATGCATTATATGTACATAATAGTATTACATAAGACATTATACGTTTGTACATTTATAGTAAGGTGTAGGAATACAAAACCCCCTCCATCAGGCAGCTCATCAGCAGTCTCACATACTGCACACCATTCACTAGTCTGTCATCTGTATCCAAAACCTTGGAAAGAAGTATTCACTCTGACTTTACTGCATATATTACTTCTCATAACCTCCTGTCTCCCACAGCATGGTTTCAGAGCCAATCATTGTACAGCCACTGCCCTTCTAAGGTTCACAGATGTAATAAATCACAATAGAAGTTCAGGCCTTCTAACCTCAGCCCTATTTCTGGATCTATCCAAGGTGCTCAACACAGTCAGTCATCAAATTCTCCTACCTAAACTGTCTTCATGTAGGTGATCACCCTTCTGTCTTAAGTGGTTTTTTCGTTACTTCACTGATAGGTTCAGAGCAGTGAAATAGGAAGACGATTTTTCCTCATTCCTTCCTTCAGAGCCTCACAAGTCTCCATCCTAGGAACAGTACCATTTAAATTATTTATCAGCCTAAATACAGCAGCCAAAGAGGCCATCATAGTACAGTATGTTGATGACTGTATTCTTAATGTGTGCTGCTAAGGACACTACCCATGCTTTAAACACTCACCCAGAAATCTCCACTATATAAACTTGGATCAGCAATGTACAACTCCTCCTGAATCCCCCAAAAAACTAAGCTACTGCTGATGTTCATCGTGTTTCACTGCTGCAGTCATTACATTTGGGTTATCCTGCCGTCAGGCGGTCCCGCAGTCGGCCAGAGTTCCAAAGTCATGGTCCGGCGTCGGTTGCTGTCGCTTCTTCCCTGACGTCAGTGCGCCAGGGGTACATAAGATGCAGTTGATGCCATTTTCTCCAGTCTTTCTTGCCGCGTGGTGCCCGAAGTAAAAGCAGTTCGCAAGTGCTGGTCGTCCGACTCCTGAGATTTCAAATTTGATTTCAGATCCGAAGTCTTCAGTAAAGCTAAGTACCCCGTTGGGGAAACTTTTTCTTGCCTCAGACCGATGTCAGTAAAAGTTAATAATTGTATTTCTTGTGGGAAGCAAATACCTCATAAGGATTTTCATTCTTACTGTATTCCATGCCTAGGCCCAGATCACAATGTCACTAGCTGTCGGTTTTGTGCTAGGTTTAACAAATGCAGTATTAAATGTCGGTTTGATTTTGCACGCCATTAGTTTTGCCGAAGGTTTAATTATACCATGCCGTCGGAATAACCGACGACTGGAATTCACAAAAAAACGCAAAGATAAGGATAAGGACAGGCAACCGAGGCCCAAAACTGACGACAAAGCCTCTTCTAGGCCCCTATGAGGACTCTGATGCTGAAGAATCTATTCCTTCAGCCTCTCCTCCTGAGGATTACTCTTTTGGGGAAACTTTGCACACCATGAGGGAGCATTTCCACTGGGAGGGCCAGGATTACTCCGAGTCCAAGAAAAAGCTCAGAGATTTTCTTTTATTGCCTCAACACAGGCCCCTTACTATTCTGCCAGTGTTGGATATTGTGGACGATGTGTTCTCTTAATCCAGTTTAAATCTAGATTCTTTACCCCCTGCACCAGTCAAGCCAGACAGGTACTACAGAGTCCTTGACTCACACAAATTTCTTTATAAAAACCCTGCTGCTGACCCAGAAACTATTTCCCAGGGTCCTAAAGGGGTAAAGGCCTCCACAGACAAAAATCCAGTTCCCTCGGACAGGGATTCCAGAGCATTAGACAGATGGGGGAAGAAAGTTTACACCTCTTCAACTTTAGCAGTGAGGGCTTTAAACTGCCAATTTCACGTGCTTAAATATCAACAATATTTAATGTCCCAATTAAAACAGAAAATGAGTACAAGTGTAGAACAACCTGACTATAAGGAAATGCAGGATTTATTGCATGCAGCTGAACAAATAGGTAAACATACTCTGCAATGTGGTTTTGACTCATTAGAAGCTTCTTGTAGAGCAGCAGTTACAGGATCTGTGATTCGAAGGCATTCTTGGTTAAAGGAACAAACCTTACCAGATCATGTCAAGGTGAAATTATTAGATGCTCCTTTTACAGCAAGATATTTTATTTGGTGTTAAAGCTGAGAAGGTTTTAAAGAAAATGGAGGATAAGGCAAAATCTATGCAAACAGTGAAGGATTTTTTACAGGTACAGCCACCAAGATTTAGCAGAAATTGGCCTACTAAACATGGTCCTTTCCAATGTCAGGCAGGCCACAAAGAGGCAGATACAGACACCCAAGAGGCAGATCTCAGCCCCAAGGATCTTACAGACCATGACAGTGGGACGCTTCAACACCCAAAGGAGGTGAGGACAAGTCACAACCTTACAACAAACAATCTCAATGACTTTCTCCTTCCAATGCCAAACTCTACCCTGTTGGCAGCTCCCTTAAGGGGAAAACTAGCACTTTTTTCACAAAACTGGCAAACAATCACCCAGGACAAATGGGAGCTGAATATTGTGTCTCAAGGTTACAGGTTCCACTTTCACACTTTACCAAGGTTAAAAAGAATGCCAGACCTGCCACAAAATCAATGGGCAGAGGCACAAAAACAAATTACAGCCCTCATGGACGTGAGAGCTATTCAAAGAGTACCTCAGCAGGAACAAGGACACGGTTTTTACTCAAGACTCTTCCTGGTACCCAGAAAGGACAAAGCCTGGAGACCCATTCTAGACCTTTCCACTCTAAATACCTACCTGGATGTTCCAAAGTTCAAAATGTTGACACTACAGCAGCTCCTTTTCATGTTTGGCAAGAAAGCTTGGCTTGTTACTTTGGACCTCAGAGGCATACCTGCATATCCCTATCAGACAAAATTGCAGAAGATACCTCAGATTCATAGCTGGTTCAATGCACTACCAATTCTCTGCACTGCCCTTTGGCTTATCTACTGCTCCCAGGGTCTTCACAAAGTGCCTGGCACCAGTAATTGCATTTTGCAAACAAAAAGGAATTCAGATATATCCATACCTGGACGACTGCCTGATTCAAGCAGAGAGCAAGGACATTCTTCTAAAGCATCTGGCGTTTGTAAAAAAAAGTTATTAAGTTGCCTAGGTACACAGTAAACGAAAATAAATCAAAACTAGCGCCCTCACAAGAGATAATATTCCTGGGTGCCAGCTTAAATACAATGGCCCAGATGGCTTATCTGACGCCTTACACACCAGACAAACAAGGACAACTGACTCGGTATTTTCAATTGATGGCAACAAAGTCCCAACTCCCTGCAAGAAAAATTCTGCAGGCCTTGGGATTCATGGCATCCTGCATACTTCTAATTCCATATGCCAGACTGCATATGAGGAAATTACAATGGTACCTAAAAAGTATTTGGACTCAACACTCTCACAGCTTGGAAACAGAAATACCACTAATTCCCTGCCTGCAACAGGAGTTTCGATGGTGGGCACAGGCATGTCACCTCAGCAAGGGTCAGCCTTTCACTCTACTCACAGCCAGGCAGACTCTAGCAACAGATGCTTCGGATTATGCCTGGGGAGCACACATGGCAGGAAAATGTATTCAGGGCAAATGTACCACAGACCAACTGCATCTACACATCAATCAAAAAGAGATGTTGGCTGTACAAAATGCCCTAACAGCTTTCAAGGACCTTCTGCATCCAGGACAATTACTTTTAAAGACAGACAATACCACAGTAATGTGGTACATAAACACGCAAGGGGGCACTCATTCTTACCCCCTATGCAGACAAGTCATGACCTTGTGGAACATAGCTCTTACTTATCAAGTTCATCTGCAAGCACAATTCCTGCCAGGAAAGAAAAGTACTCTGGCAGACGAACTAAGCAGAAACATCATGGATCCTCACGAGTGGAAATTAAATCCACAAGTTTTCAGTATGATAATGCAAACATGGGGGTGCCCGGACATAGATCTCTTTGCCTCCCCACTGAACAGCCAATTACAAAAATTCTTCACAAGGACGCACAAGCATGGAAAGTGGATGCTCTTTCGTTCAGCTAGAAAGGCCGACACGTTTATGCCTTCCCTCCTCTGCCTCTCCTTTCAAAGGTTCTCCTAAAAGCCAGACAAGAAAAAACACAGATGATTCTGATTGCTCCAGACTGCCCACGCCAACATTGGTACCCAATCTTAAAGAACTTAGCTCAAGGTCCACCTTGGATTTTGCCTCAAATTCCACACCTTCTGACTCAACAAAATCAGATCCTGCACAGTCAGCTCAAAACCTTATCCCTGGCTGCATGGCAGATTCATTAGCCAAACAGGCAACATCTGTCTCTAAAGCTGTTATGGATGTCATTTTGGAGGCCAGGAGGCCTATCACCAGGAAATCTTATTCAGAAAAGTGGAAGAGATTCTGTGCCTGGAACCAGGCTCAAAGCCTTGACCCTCTTGTCCCTAACATTCCTCAATATTTAACTGAGATGCTGGACAAAGGGCTATCCTTTTCATCCATTAAGATCCACGCTTCTGCCATCTCGGCTCATTACAACACAGATCCTCCTATTTTCTCTCATCCATTGCTAAAGCAGTACCTCACAGGGGCTAAAAACTTAAGACCGCCCCGGAGAGCACCAGCACCTACTTGGGACCTCAACTTTGTCTTGGAAAAACTCACTTTACCTCCTTTTGAGCCAGCCAATACAGCAGAAATAAAATATATATCATGGAAAACTGCTCTGCTACTGGCAATAACCTCAGCACGAAGAGTCTCAAAACTACAGGCACTAATGGCAGTGGAGCCGTTCATCATTTTTCACCAAGACAGGGTTTCCTTAAGAACAAACCCTTCATTTATGCCTAAGTGGTATCCAGTGTGGCTCTTAACCAAACTATTCACTTGCCAACTTTTTTTATTCACTTGCCAACTTTTTATCCAAATCCCCAGAATAAAGGGGAGAGAATTCTATATTCCTTGGACATACACAGACAATTACTCTTCTACTTGGACAAAACAAAAGCTTTCAGGAAAACTGAGCAACTGGAAAACTGAGCAACTGTTTGTATCCTATGCTGCAAGATCACAGGGAAAGGCTATTTCAAAGCAGAACATTTCAAAGTGGATAGGACACTGTATCCGGTTCTGCTACACACAGCATGGGAAGCCTGTACCATCTAACATTAGACCACATTCTATCAGGGCAACTGCAACTTCTACTGCCTATCTTAGAGGAGTACCTACCAAGGACATTTTGGAAGCTGCAACTTGGAGTTCAGTGCACACCTTTATCAAGCATTACCACTTGCCTCTGTACTCCAGATCCAGAGCAGGCTTTGCCACTGCAGTGCTGCAGGGCCTCATAGCCACACCAAATCCTCTATAGATCCAGCCACCCTGACTCAGCTTTGGGATTCAACCCAAGTGTAATGACTGCAGCAGTGAAACACGATGAACATAGTACAGTTTTGTACCTATCATAAATGTAGATGTTAGAGGGTCTTCACTGCTGCTGAGCAGGTTACCCTCCCTCCATCCCCTCTTTCTTAGGTAGGACTTATCTACACTTTTCTACCCTATACTTCCTATGTGGTGTATTTGCTGGTAGCTGAACTTTTTGGTTTTATTTTTCATGTATGCTTTATTAGCAATATGTATTGCCTACCTATTTGGGGGCACCTGACATCTGGGGCAAGAAAAACTGAAGAAAATGGCATTGGCTGCATCTTATATACCCCTGGTGCACTGACATCAGGGAAGAAGCGACAGCAACTGACGTCGGACCAAGACTTTGAAACTCTGGCCGACTGCGGGACCGCCTGACTGCAGGATAACCCAAGTGTAATGACTGCAGCAGTGAAGACACTCTAACATCTACATTTATCATTTAGATCTACATCTACAGTTTTGTAACTGTACTTTCACCACCAACTCTCTGTCCTTCCAAAAAAGTGCCTACAATATGCTGACACCCAACAAGACCAATTTAGAAGTGGTAACCCACACCAAACTCCTAGGTGCGATTATAGACGACCACCTGAAATTTGATCTGTACTGTCAGTGAGCCATAAAGAAGACACGCCGGACACTGGTTTACTTACTCAAAGCACTGTCTTTCCGCTCACCATTCATCGCAAATTATATTCCGAAAAATGGTGAGTACCTTCACAACTTTACCTTCATTCTAATACGTGACATGGGAGCTTTAAGAAACACAAACGGTGGTATAATGGAATTAAAAAGGGAAGGGAATAAATAGTAATATATGTGGGATGGATTTATAAAAGGAATGTAAAACTGAAATGATTGGAATCAGAAACAAAGCCATGAAGGGGAGCTGCATAATGATTTGTAGTGTGTGTAAAAAATAAATTGTAGAACATGCATTAACAGCGATTTACTGGTTTAAGAAAATTACTGCAGGCACCTTGCATACATCATCCGGCTGCAAGAGACAAATGACAGTGAGCACATACACACAAGTAAGTGGTAAATGGCCCCAGACCATACATCTCAAATGTCCCTGAGTCTGCAGAATGCTCATAATTTTTTAATCTTACTTTTGACCTGTCCCTCTTAACTTCTCAGGTAATCTATAGTCAATAATGTGACAGCTTACACTTCCATTACTGTTGTTCAGAAAATGCACATTGATGCAGTAAGTCTTATTTTAAGTTCATCACATTGCTATATAAAAACAAAATGTGTGATTTTTTTGTGGTCTTTATCACACAATTATTAAATATTTTGCTTTCTCAGGAGTTGGAAGGTTTGCCAATGTGTTACCAATTAGCAGATAGTAAGGATTAAAATTTGAGAACAGAAAGCACTATGGTGCAACAAAAATAAGTCCTACTGTAAGTGCGTGAACAGTACAAGGCAACAACATGCAACGTTTGTCTCTAGTTCTGTGCGTCAATCACAGCTTCAGACAGCTCAAGTTATCTTTGCCACTTTGACAGATATGAGGGTAGGTGACTGGGGGAGGAGAGATGAGTTTAAGGACTACAACTCAGCCATAACGAAAGAATGAAAATTGGCCTCTAGATATATAAAAAAGTAACTGGCACTGAGACTACTGTTGTGTGTGATTCCTTGTTTGTCTTTTAAGTAGTCATTGAAAAGCAAGAAATGGTAATTAAACCTGACTGACTAAAAGAAAGCAGGATATATGTGAAAACACATGTAAAGTAAATGCATTGGCAGGCGCTTAGGGGCTATGATGCAAGGCAAGACTGTTGCATTGGGGATTGTGCAAACATAATACTGAAGTAGCTGAAAAACACTGGCAACATGAACCACAGAGCATTATAAAAAAATAATGTTTATATCACATGGGATCACCAATTACCAACAGTTCAAAAAATAGTTGTGCAAAAACCAGACATAATTGTCCATGAAAAGAAGACAAAAGTGATATTGATGACTGAAATTGCCACACCCAGTGACTACAGTTTCTTGCGGAGCGAGAGAGAGAGACGCACACAAAGTCATAAAATACCAGGATTTGCAGGCAGAAACTAGGGCAGTGTGGAAGAAGGATACCCATACAGTTGCAGTAGTAGTAGGAGCTATGGGTCTTATAAAAAAAGTATTTACAGTCGTACTTGGATATGTTGCCGATACATGTAACGCCATATGAAAAGGAGTCAGTTCATGCATATATGTATACATATATATGCATGTTTAGTATCAAAATGTTGAATCTCAAAACAAAATGTGTTTAATTGCCTGAACTGACATTTCGAATTTGCAAATGTCACTTTTACAGAAAGTCGAAAATCATCACCTCGACATCCGCATTCGCACTTATTCGAAATGTCAGGAGGTGACGTCAGACCCTCAGGCACTTGTGCTAAAGCTACTGTAGGAATTATACATCTACAGCACAAGTTTTTACAGTTTTGTAGGGGACAAGCCCCCCTGCACCACCCATTTGCGGGGCTGCGACCCCCTGCATATTATATAGCCCAACTCCCAAGATCACACTACAGTGAGGAAAAGGGTAAGTTTCCTGATCCCCACTGTAGTGCAATCTGTTATCAGAACATCAGTCCCACATTAGTGAATGCACACTACCATTCACTAATGAGGAATCAAACAGTACAGAAACTGGAAGAGATGCATTTGAACATCATATATATATATATATATATATATATATATATATATATATATATATATATATATATATATATATATATATATATATATATATATATAATGTGTGTGTGTATAGATGTGTGTATATGCGCACATGTATGTTTTATTTATTTATTTTATTTTATTTTATTTTATTTTATTTTACATTTGTTGACCGGGAAAGTCCGACTGGACACATGTCCATTTTCAGCGGAGGCCCGGGGAGAAAAGCTCCAATAGTACATAGTAGGTTACAAAAAGTTCCAATAGTACATAGTAGGTTACAACAATGTTTGACAGCTAACATACAATTGTAGTTATGCACTAAATACCCAGGGAAGAAAAAAAAAAAAATGTATGTTTGTGTGTGTGTGTGTGTATGTACACGTGTACATATATATGGGTCCCTATCAGTTGACTGAGTTTTCAGAAACTCGAACTCCATATGGTCAAGACCATATTGATCGAGTTTTGAAAACTCGAAGCTTTTGAATGAAGATTGTGGTACAGCGAGGATCAGGAAATTTACCCTTTTCCTCACTGTAGTGTGATCTCAGAGTTAGTGTATATAATTTGCAGGGGATGTGTGGGGTGCAGGGGGGCTGTTTTTTGATGTTCAAGTTTTCAGAAACTAACTCGATCCCGCGGTAGTGGTGCTGCGGTAGCATTGTCGCGTCACAGCAAGACGTTGTCCCATTCGATTCTCAGCTAGAGCGTCTTCTGTGTGGAGGCATGCGTGAATGAGCATGCCTTCGTTGAAGGTTGTGCGTCAGGGCTCGTAAAAATCCACTACCAAACATTAGCGGACCGGAGTTCCGCTGTGGTGACCCCTAACCGGGATAAGCCTAAAGACACAACAAGTTTTCAGAAACTCGATCATATGAATTTCTGAAAAGTCGATCATCTGATATTGACCAATATATATATATGTATGTATGTATGTGTGTGTGTGTTTACAAAATAAAGTGCACACAATGGTAGTAAAGCAGATTAAAAGAACTTTGAGAATAAAAGCTTTATCCTATGGGTGAAAAAACACAGCCAGAGTTCACGTTCAGCTCGAAGAATTCAGTTTTATTTAAAAAAAAAAAAAAAAGCACTTTTTTAACAAAAAGAAATTACATTTTTATCATGAATAAAACATTTTGAGTGCTTTCGTTTGTTTTACAGTCAAACGTCTTCAGAAAATTTAAGTGCAATAAGACCTGTTGGCTGTAAAATAAGAACAAAGAACAATGAACAGTTGGGGCAGAATGAAGCAGGGAAGGGTCAGGGTTGTTACCTAGGTTTTCCATTTGTGTGCAACTTAATGTTGCGAGAGACATTTAAGCCTGGAGGTGCGTCTGCCCTTAGGTGGCTTTGCCATTTGAGCTCTTTTAATTCAAGAAGGGAATTAGTGTCTCCAGAGAAGTGAGGGATTGCTTCATTGCTTGTGTACCTAATTTCTTTAGGCTCCCCAAGGGAGAGCGTTATGCCTGGGAGAATGTATTTGGACCAACTGCATTCCAGAATTGGTGCTGTCCGGCGGGGGAGGTTGCCCAAGGCTAAACTTTATTTCAGCTCAATGAGCCCAACTAACTGATGTAATTTCAAACTTTAAACTGTATACTCACAAGTTAAATCTGAAAGTTTAGGCAGATGTGGAAGACAGCATACACAATGCACTTATAGTAGAAGGGGCAGTTTATACAAACTGCCACTTAATAATACCTTGAGTGTATTTTTTAAATTTTGTGAAAAGGACATTAGGGAATCCATGTCCAAACTGGCCACCCACAAATGGTACAACCTCACTAATCAAGAGAAAACAGACCTATGGGACCTCCAAAACAAGACTGAACTACACGTCGTGGAATTCGATAAATGCACCGGGTTATTGGTTATCTACACGTCGTGGAATTCGATAAATGCACCGGTTTATTGGTTATCTACACGTCGTGGAATTCGATAAATGCACCGGGTTCTTGGTTATCTACACGTCGTGGAATTCGATAAATGCACCGGGTTATTGGTTATCTACACGTCGTGGAATTCGATAAATGCACCGGGTTATTGGTTATCTACACGTCGTGGAATTCGATAAATGCACCGGGTTATTGGTTATCTAGACGTCGTGGAATTCGATAAATGCACCGAGTTCTTGGTTATCTACACGTCGTGGAATTCGATAAATGCACCGGGTTCCTGGTTATCTACACGTCGTGGAATTCGATAAATGCACCGAGTTCTTGGTTATCTACACGTCGTGGAATTCGATAAATGCACCGGGTTATTGGTTATCTACACGTCGTGGAATTCGATAAATGCACCGGGTTATTGGTTATCTACACTTCGTGGAATTCGATAAATGCACCGGGTTATTGGTTATCTACACGTCGTGGAATTCGATAAATGCACCGGGTTATTGGTTATCTAGACGTCGTGGAATTCGATAAATGCACCGGGTTCTTGGTTATCTACACGTCGTGGAATTCGATAAATGCACCGGGTTCTTGGTTATCTACACGTCGTGGAATTCGATAAATGCACCGGGTTATTGGTTATCTACACGTCGTGGAATTCGATAAATGCACCGGGTTATTGGTTATCTACACGTCGTGGAATTCGATAAATGCACCGGGTTATTGGTTATCTACACGTCGTGGAATTCGATAAATGCACCGGGTTATTGGTTATCTACACGTCGTGGAATTCGATAAATGCACCGGGTTATTGGTTATCTACACGTCGTGGAATTCGATAAATGCACCGGGTTATTGGTTATCTACACGTCGTGGAATTCGATAAATGCACCGGGTTCTTGGTTATCTACACCTCGTGGAATTCGATAAATGCACCAGGTTATTGGTTATCTACACGTCGTGGAATTCGATAAATGCACCGGGTTGTTGGTTATCTACACGTCGTGGAATTCGATAAATGCACCGGGTTATTGGTTATCTACACGTCGTGGAATTCGATAAATGCACCGGGTTATTGGTTACGCACCACAATATCTTTTGTCGGAACTTGATGAGTTCCTTTCTTCCCTTAGAAATAACATTCATTTTCTCAACTTCACAACCTCCGGGAGAGGATACAACATCCAATTCTTGGACCTGGACATTACCCTAGACCCCATTCTGTTAAAGTTTACATCCAACATTCACAGAAAGGAGACATTCTGAAATAACTGTCTGGATTTCCTCAGCCAGCATAATATTATTAGTGAGGTATTTATTGCTTGGCATACAGTGTAATAAAACAGGTGTTCTACCCATGGGTTGATCACCTTCAGGGAGAAAACTATGGCTGTGCGATCCACCTCAGTAATAGCCTTACTGTACAGTGAGTTTGTATATTAAACTTCCAGTGGATTAGTGCTGGAAAGAAATTTTTTGGAATAATTTGTGCTTTTGTGAAGCTGCAGTAAACTAAACATTCTGTAGTAAACGGCTGTTTACTGCAATGTGGTTTTACTGCAGTGTGACAGCTGTTTACTGCCATGTGACAGCTGTTTGCTACAGTGTGGTAAACAGGTGTTTACTGCATTGTGATAGACAGGTGTTTACTGCCGTATGACAGTTGTATACTACAGTGTGATAGCTGTTTACTGCAGTGTGATAGACAGTTGGTTACTACAGTCTGACAGACAGGTGTTTACTACAGTGTGTTATAAGTGTTCTTACACTGTATGCCAAGTACAATACACTTTACTAGGAATTTATTTGTAGTGCATGGAGTGCCACAGTTGCACTCCAAAATCAAGAAAATTATAAACTTGTTAAGAGCTTTTGTACTGCAAGACCTGAAGTTAACCTTAACTGCACTTAAGGGTTGCTTCATAAAAGCTTGTTAATTGTGTCTCACTGCTGTAAAGATCATATCTTACGCTAGTGACTGACATTTGGTTAGTGTCAACCAGCAGAGAGTGGTGCCAGAAGGTTGAGTAGCTTTTATAATCTGTTAGAACTCAATTTTTTCCACACTTAGAAAGCATGTTATACTGAACTAACAGCTTTTAAAGTAATTATTTCTACAGAGGAGTACTTTATTTTACCTGCTGCCCATATCTCTCATAGGTTTGTAGCCAAGTAATAGGCTGGTTGCCATTGTGGGCCATTTTAAGCTCGGTCAATTTCCCTCAAAGGCGAGAATCAAACCTTAATCATTGTATTTGTGAAGCAAATACTCTTAACTGTTATGCCAACCCCTGATTTTGCAGAAAGTCCCCTATCTTGCTGCATATCTTTGCTCAATCTCTCATAAAAGTTTTGAATTTCTGGTAAATCATTGAGGATTCCAATTTGTTAATAATACCAGATGTTATAGTTTCACGCTTATTGTTCAAAAGATGCATATTTATTCAAAACCTGTTGTTCTATTAATCTTTTAGGTTAATTGGAGTATAAGTTAAAAACTGTCCCTGATTCAGTCCTTTTCCTCCCATGATTATTCGATGTATCCCGAATTCTTAGTCAGAGAAGTTGAGAGGTATGCTCCTGTATGTTCAGTAGTGCTAAGTGGTTTACTAACATTCATAGCTGGTAAAATACTTCCTGCTTCTAGGGTTTCTCTTTCTGTTCTTCTCTCCTTTTTTCTCTCTGTAACTAGTGGTATGTGGAGCAGATAAACCTCCGTGCACTATGAAGGTTTACTGGATCACTGATCATAATCTTTCATTATGTGTTCTTGATACAGCTGCCAAGATTCAGTTCCCCAGCTTCAGTTTTGATGTGAATTTTGTGGCATCCATGACTGGAATGTATAATTTATGATTGGAGACTGAATTGTGATATTCTACATTTTATTTATATTAACTAGCATGTAGTGCAATGATAAACACTGGCCAATTTCAGCAGCAGCCCAGGTGAAAATATTTCTGCAGTTGATACAAGATATGTAGAATGTTATCAGTTAAGGACAAAGATTGAGACAGTACAAGAACTTTGAGGTTAATAACCAAGGATAAGTAATGCAGCACACATTTAACTAAGATTCAGTGAAACATTACCAGTATTTGAGTTGTATGCAGTGTAATTCACAAGTCATTGGGAAAGCAAAGAGTAAAGCAAAGTCTTATAGAGGAAGAAAGAGTATGATGAAGGTTAAATGTCGTGGCTTTTGGAGAAGTAGGTACACTGGGCTTACTTTAATAGATACATTTTTAAGTTCCCTTCTAATTTGAAGTATTAAGTTCTTGATTTTTCATTGTTTTGGAAGACACAGCCAAAGTGAGGTAGCAATGGAAAAGAAACATAGTTATTAGTACAGTGGAGGTTAGCTCTAGGAGGTGTGACAGCTGCAGCTGTTTGTGAATAGTGCCGTAGATTAAAAGAAAAGTTTTTAATGACAGAGCTGAAAATGTGAGATTTAGTAGTTTAAAGTGTAGAGATCCTTTATTTATTGATTTGCTGTGTGTGTGACTGATTGTGCTGCATTCTGTGTCGTTTGTACTGAAATCAGCTACAGATTATAGAAACCTTGTTTATCCACTATTACATCATCAGAAGCTGAAGTCAGATGACAGACATTCAGAAGGTACACAGAGAGCTGTTCATCAAACAGAAAATACAAATCGTATTAAACTTAACAAATGTAGTTCCACAGAAGCAACTAAAACAAAAAACTGCATATTTTAGTATCAGACAGCCCACTTTTTTATATGATGACAGATGAGTAGCACTTCACATCTGCCTTGAGTATTTAGAGGACAAAGACGGCAATGTGGGGATGCTGTTCATAGATTTCAGCTCTGCATTTAATACGTTTGTACCAATGCAGCTGATAGAAAAACTGGCACATTTAGGAATCGGTAAACATCTCTGTAACTGGTTCCTGGACTTCCTCATTGAGAGACCACAGAAGGTATGTTCAGGTAAGAACACATCAAAGTGCATTACAATTAACATCGGGGTTCCACAGGGATGTGTTCTCAGACCACTGTTGTTCAACATCCTGACCCATGACTGCTATGCTAAGCACAAGTCCATCAAGTTTGCTGATGACACCACAGTCGTGGGGCTCATCACAAAGGAGGATGAAAGGGCATACAGAGAGGAGGCAGCATCTCTGATCAGTTGTTGCGAGGGGAGCAACCTTGACCTGAATGTAAGCAAGACTAAAGAGATTACCATCGACTTCAGGAAAAGGAAAACAATCTGCCCAGTGCTCAGGATCAGTGGTGAGAGTGTGGAGACAGTTAAGAGTATGAAATTCCTGGGTGTACACATATCACAGGATCTCTCGTGGTTGGGAAATACCAGCCAACTGGTCAAGAAAGTGCACCAAAGCCTCCACATTTTAAGACGGCTGAAGAAAGCTAAGCTTCCTCCTCATATTCTCTCCACCTTCTGATGTACAACTGAGAGCATCCTCACCTGCAGCTTCACAGTGTATAGAGCATCCTCACCTGCAGCTTCACAGTGTATAGAGCATCCTCACCTGCAGCTTCACAGTGTATAGAGCATCCTCACCTGCAGCTTCACAGTGTGGTTTGGAAGCTGCACAGTTACAGAAAGGAAGGCGCTACAAAGAGTGGGGAGGGTTGCAGAAAAGGTAACCTATTCCAGTCTTCAGTTGATACATCTTTATTCTGCAAGAAGCATCCTAAAGACAACCAAAATAATACAGGACAACACGCATCCTGCCCATGGACTGTTTAAGCATCTGACAGTGGGCGGGAGATATTGCAGCATCCGATTTTTATTTATTTGTGCAATATATATTACATATATTCCATGTAACTGCAATATTTATTTATTATATCCATAGTCAGTATTATTTAACTCACTCAAGTGCAATATTAGACAAATAGCATAGGCATTTCAATCTGTAGTGTGTTTTGTATTACTTTAAATGGGGCAGTTAATTTAACTCAGGGGAGGGTATTCTTTTCATTTGAGTGTTGGTAAATGTCTCCGCTATTTCTTGCGTGTATTGGAAGTAGTATTGTATTTAAAACTCAAAAACAATTAATACTACTAAAACAAAACACACACCGGAGCCAGAATAAATTTAGTGCTTTCGTCCTGTTTATTACAGAACTTCTTCAGAATTACAAAATCCACCTTTTACATCCTTTTGTACCACAATTATTTCGACATCATTTCCTATTAGTATTGATCCTTAAAAGGACATGTCAGTATAAAATTCACTCAACCAAACAGTACTGTCACTTCCTTAACACATTATCTACTAATAAAAAACTGTATATAATGTAAACTTGTAATAATGTTCTTAATGTAACTACATTTGCAATACATACAAACACTAAATTTTATAACAGAAAAATAAAAAAAAAACATAATTTAAATAACGTTTGACAGAAACTTTATCATTAATGTCAGGCATTACATCAGCTCTTAAAAAGATTTGCCATTTCAATTAAATTTTTTCCAAAAAATGATTGAATGAACCTACAAACTTATCTGTTTTCACCTCCTCTATTACAAAAAAAGTGAACTTCTTAAAATTTTCACACGTCACTGAATGTTTGGCTAGCGCATTACTTAAATCTTTATTTTTAATAGCCAATAAATGTTCCCTAACCCTGTGTCTTAACTTTCTAATAGTTTTTCCAATATAGAAATTTTCACAGTTAGAACATACTGCTAAATAAAGTAATCCTTCACTTTGGCAATCATATCTATCCTTCGCTATCACAGTGTATTTTATATGTTTAAAATAATGACTTTGTACACCCATCATAAATCTGCATTGTCTACAATTTGTACAGGGAAATGTCCCTAAACGTGTGACAACTCTATTATGGCTCTCATCTCTATGTCCATTTTCCAAAATTTCTTTTAAATTTCTAGTTTTTTTATTAATAAAGTTTGGTTGCATCCCAATAATCTTGCTTAATTCTTCATTACCCAAGATCATTTACCAATTCTCTTGTATAACTTTTCTAATTGCAGGCCCATCAATACTCATAGGTATTGGAAATGCAGGCCTCAACTCCTCATTCTTATTTACATCCTCACTGAGTTTGTTTTGTTGAAACCCTGTTTTCAGTTTAGGTGCGTATTTATCATTCCTGTGTTGTATAACATATTGTAATGCCTCTTCTAGAATATCACTAGAATATCCTCTATTAATAAATAACTGTTTGTTTGAGGACATCTAACTCTACCTTGAATTGATGGTCATCACTGACCATTCTACTCAGTCTAATAGCTTGTCCCTTAAAAACATTGACTTTCATGTGCTTAGAATGAAAACTATCATAATGTAGGTAATTATTAGTAAAGGTTTTCTTTCTGAAAATATTACTTCTAGATGTTCTATTAACAACATCCATCTCAATTTCCACATCCAAGAATTGAACCTTTGTACCTCTGCCACCTATAGTGAATTGCAACCAAGCCACTGTCTGATTAATGTTTTGGAAAAACTCACCAAGCTGTTCATTGTTACTAGCCCATACAAAAAACAAATCATCTGTATAACGCCTATAATATTTGACATATTTAAATAAATCCATCTTCTCCAAAAAAGTGACTTCCCACCAACACATAACTAAATTGGCAAAGACGGGAGCAACATGTGCTCCCATCACTACCCCACTCAACTATTGGTAAATTTCCTTTGCAAACATAAAAAAATTATTGTGTAATACCAACTCCATAAACTGACAAAGTACAAAAATATCTTTGTTGCATTCCACTTTAGGTATAACCTCATGAACTCTCTTCCTTCATTTTGATCTATAGCTGTATATAAATAACAAACATCAAAAGTGCATAACAAAGTTTCATTTCCCTGAAACTCAAAATGTTGAAGTTCATCCAAAAACATCCATGAATCTCTAAGATACCTCTTGCTACTTAGCGCTACAGGATTTAATATTTTGTCCAAATATATAGAAATTTTTTAAGTTTTACTAAATGAGGCAGACACAGTGGGTCTAAATGGAGGATTCTCTACATCTTTATGTAATTTAGGGATGCCAAAAAGCATCCATAATTGGGGTTGTTCAACATTCAAATATTCAAACAAATCAATGGAAATGTATTGCTGATATAACAAATCCAGTAAAATAATGTCTAATTCTTGAAATTTCCTCCTGATAAAATCTTTCGACACTTTGGAATATTTGTCGTCGTCTGCTAATAACCTCCTTATACTACTACTGTAGTCCTGACTATCCATGATAACAAGCCCTTGTCCTTTGTCTGCCTTCGTATATCTGATGTCACTATATGATGCTAACTGTTTTAAAGCCAAGTCTTCCTCCTTAGTGAGATTTTCCAAACATTTGTCTGATTTTGCACTACTGTGTAGCTTATATATCTCATTTTCACATAAATTAGAAAAAATATTTAAAGTGTTAACTAATGGAGGGTTAACATTTCTATTCTTTCTAAAAAATCCACCTTCATGATTTTGCAAACCATGATACAGATATTTCAGATTTAACTTTCGTACAAATAGTTTAAAATCTAAAATGGTATCTGTTGTATTTGCTTTTCTTGCTGGCAAGAAAGAAAACCCTTTCTTAAGCACTCTAGTTTCAACATCTGTGAATTTTCTGTGACTAAGATTGAACATTTCTTGTGTGTAGGCTAGCGTCCCTTGTTCTTGCCTTTTTCCTTCCCCCAGTAACCATAGCTTCGTGATTTGGAGGTGGACTGCTTGTGCCACTGGCCTGAGTAGGAAAAGGGATACTTTCCTCACTTTCCAGCCTTGAAACACTAGACACCTGCCTCTATTGTTGTCATTGACTTGTGAACTATTTCATTACTTGAATCAGAAAATGAATCGGGTCTGTATAATGAACCTGTTTTAATAAACTCCTTCTTTCCATTGTTATCATTCAAATTGTTGTTATATCTTTTTTATTAACCATATATGCCTGTTCTTGTTGATATGCTTGCAAATCTCTCAATTTCTTCTTTTTCTTGATGACAATACTATCAACTTATTAAACTTGTTACCTAAATTGTGAAACATATACTGATAAAAATGCATCATAGGATGTTCCCTTAACCCATTGTCCATTTTAATGATATCATATTTTAAAATGTCCATCTGTTCTTTGTTCCATTTTATTAACGTTTTCAGTACTTCCAAACCCATGTTATTATACAATTCTTTAAATTTTTAGAACTAGTTGTTATCAAATTTAACTGCATTAGGAAAGGCGTACACTCTAAGCCCTAAGGGCACAATTGACAAGTTAACACATTTACTCAAATATTGATTTTCATAAATCAAGGTTTTAAACCTCAAAACTTTCTTCTCCAACTGGAAAAATTTTATTTATTTATTATTTGTTGACCGGGAATGTCTGACTAGGTTCCACAGAGCCTGTTTTCAGCGGAGGCCCGGGGAGAAATGCTCCAGATGCATGTCTTTGGACATAAAATTGATTTTTAAAGTCAGGTACTTCTTTACGAACATGTCGTAAGTCGACCAATCAATCATTACTGCTGGACAAATCATGAAAAGGATCAATAACAGTACCTTCCAAAAATTCAACAATAGGCTTATTGTGATCAAACACAGCATCCGCTATGATAGTCCCTTCTTCGGATTATGAGTGACTTATCACCATTATCTTCGCACATATCCAAACGCCGTCTTCCATTCCCTTTCATTCTTTCCAATAAATGTTGCGCTTTACAGACTACTTCCTGTAGCGTCACGGTGAGAAGATTAACTTCATCCAACGTTGGATATAGACTAATATCACTATCTATAGTGCCTTGAGTAGTCATTTTACCCGCCAAGCTGAACAGGAAAACGGAAACCGTTACAATAAACTTTACCAGGTGTTGTTCTTTATTCGTAAAGTGAACGTTATCACCATGCACATTTAAATTGTGCCGAACAAACAGAAAACTGCTGTCAGTCCTTTACCAAGAAGTAGAAAATGTAGCAGTTCTAAAAAGAACTTTTGTAAGGAGACAGACTTACGTTTGTTTAACTCTGGTTTCCACAAAGACATTGAAGGTTCCAAACATGGTGTTCCACTTAATTTTTCAGTTAATGTACCAAAATGTCCCAGAAGCCAAAGGCAATACTGCTGTCAATCCTTTACCAAAAACGATGTACCAGTTGTAAAAAGAACTTTTGTAAGAAGACAGGTTACATACACCTGACTTCAGTCCTCAAATAAATGATAGACAACTATTTCACTGTTACTTCAAGTGAAATATTAACCTTGTAAATAGATAAGAATAAAAGATTCCAGTGTGTTAACCACAAGCAACCAGTGCTAAAAAACTGCACTTAAAACTCAAAAACAATGAATACTACTAAAGCAAAACACACACTGGAGTCAGAATAAATTTAGCGCTTTTGTCCCGTTTATTACAGAACTTCTTCAGAATTACAAAATCCACCTTTTACATCATTTCCTTTTGTACCACAATTATTTCGACATCATTTCCTATTAGTATTAATCCTTAAAAGGACATGTCAGTATAAAATTCACTCAACCAAACAGTACTGTCACTTCCTTAACAAATTTATCTACTAATAAAAAACGATGTATATAATGTAAACGTCTAATAATGTTCTTAATATCACTACATTTGCAGTACATACAAACAGTAAATTTTATAACAAAACAATTAACATAATTTAAATAACTTTTGACAGAAACTTTATCATTAATGCCAGGCGTTACATCAGCTCTTAAATCAGTTAGATGTCCTCAAACAGTTATTTATTAATAGAGGATATTCTAGTGATATTCTAGAAGAGGCATTACAATATGTTATACAACACAGGAATGATAAATACTCACCTAAACTGAAAACAGGGTTTCAACAAAACAAACTCAGTGAGGATGTAAATAAGAATGAGGAGTTGAGGCCTGCATTTCCAATACCTATGAGTATTGATGCGCCTGCAATTAGAAAAGTTATACAAGAGAATTGGAAAATGATCTTGGGTAATGAATTAAGCAAGATTGTTGGGATGCAACCAAACTTTATTAATAAAAAAACTAGAAATTTAAAAGAAATTTTGGAAAATGGACATAGAGATGAGAGCCATAATAGAGTTGTCACACGTTTAGGGACATTTCCCTGTACGAATTGTAGACAATGTAGATTTATGATGGGTGTACAAAGTCATTATTTTAAACATATAAAATACACTGTGATAGCTAAGGATAGATATGATTGCCAAAGTGAAGGATTAGTTTATTTAGCAGTATGTTCTAACTGTGAAAATTTCTATATTGGAAAAACTATTAGAAGGTTAAGACACAGGGTTAGGGAACATTTATTGGCTATTAAAAAGAAAAATTTAAGTAATGCACTAGCCAAACATTCAGTGACGTGTGAAAATTTTAAGAAGTTCGCCTTTTTTGTAATAGAGAAGCTGAAAACAGATAAGTTTGCAGGTTCATTCAATCATTTTTTGGAAAAAATTGAATTGAAATGGCAAATCTTTTTAAGAGCTGATGTAACACCTGGCATTAATGATAAAGTTTCTGTCAAAAGTTATTTAAATTGTTAATTTTTAATTTTTTTGTTATAAAATTTAGTGTTTGTATGTATTGTAAATGTAATAATGTTCTTAATATAACTACAAGTTTACATTATATACATTGTTTTTTATTAGTAGATAATGTGTTAAGGAAGTGACGGTACTGTTTGACTGAGTGAATTTTATACTGACATGTCCTTTAAAGGATTAATACTAATAGGAAATTGTGTCAAAATAATTGTGGTATAAAAGGAAATGATGTCAAAGGTGGATTTTGTAATTCTGAAGAAGTTCTGTAATAAACGGGAAGAAAGCGCTAAATTTATTCTGGCTCCAGTGTGTGTTTTGTTTTAGCAGTATTGTATTTGTTACATACAGTGAAAAGAAATGGCAGAGAAAAAAAATCTGCACATTAGCTTTAAGTAGAGCAAGAACAACCATATAGAATATCTTATTCAAAATGTAGCAAAGTATTTTAAGAACCAAGTCAGTGCGGGAATGGAGAAAGAGCATTTTACCATTTGAGTTATCTACAAGTAGAGGTATGGAAACTATGCTAGAGGGAGCTGGAACTTACTGGAGCAAATTAGAGAGAGACCAAGGTATTGGAAGCAAATAACTTGTGAAGGAAAGTAATTGCATTGGATGTGGCTGTTGAGCAGTTTGGACTACAGGGTAAAGGCTGCATTGCCTGAGAAGGGGATATGGGAGTGCTATGTGAAATATGAGCACTGGTAGAGTTTTTTTTAAGTCTGGAACAGAACATACTGTTAAAAAAGATTTAATAACTTTAAGAATCAGTCAGGGTAGTTTAAAAAAGATTGGGAAAGAGAATGAAAAGGCAGTTTACAAAGCAGCAATGGAAAGAAATCTTAAGGCTCCCAAATATATAACTAAGTCCACATGGTTTAGGACTTTTGCACGTAAGTATCTGCACAAGTATTTTTAACCCCTAGTACACTTCAGTAGCAAATGCTGGGGCTGTAATAGGAACGTGGGAGAAGTAATTGAGAACATGTTTTTTGGGAATGTATTGAGCTGACAGATTTTTAAAAATTCCCTTCACAGTTCTTTGGAAAAAATATTTTGGGAACAAATCATAGCAATTTAGGAAATTATTCTTTTAAACTGGAATATAGGTTCGGAATTGCGCAATTGTAGTCAGACCTTGCTAAATTTAATGCTGTTCGCTGCAAAAAAACATTTGTTTACAAGGAAAGTGCAACTGGGAAAGACCCCATTTTCAGCGGAGGCCTGGGAGGAAAGGCTTCAGACACGTCTTTGGAATGTGGGAGGAAACCGAAGTACCCAGAGGAAACCTATGCTAACGCACAGAAGGCACCCCAGCTGAGAATCAAACTGGAGTGCCTCTTGTTGTGAGGCGACAACGCTAACCACAGCACAACTGTGCCGCCTGAATGAGGTTTAACGAAAGGCAGGAATTGGGTAATTTAAGTAATGCTGCAGTGAATACTTGTACATATGTCTTCTATAACACTACATGATGGTAATGAAACTGTATTGTAGTTCGTTTCCTTTTTCTATTAATATATGCAAACACGTACTGCAGGTTAAGATGTGATGTAATAAAGATTTTTAAAAAAAGATGAATAAATGCTTCAAAAAATAATTATCAGTAAAGATTGAGGTACATGTGACTACACATCATAAGGGCTATAGGGAGTTAGGTGAATCTTCTTCTTCTTCTTTTGGCTGTTCCCATTAGGGGTCACCACAGCGGATCATCTGTTTCCATTTCTTCCTGTCTTCTGCATCTTTCTCTGCCACACCAACCACCTGCATGTCCTCTCTAACCACATCCATAAACCTTATCTTAGGCCTTCCTCTTTTCCTGTTACCTGGCAGCTCCATCCTTAGCATCCTTTTCCCAATATACCCAGCATCCCTCCCATGTCCAAACCAATGCAATCTTGCCTCTCTGACTTTGTCTACAAACCATCCAACCTGAGCTAACCCTCTAATATACTGATTCCTAATCCTGTCCATCCTGGTCACACCCAGTGCAAATCTTAACATCTTTACTCTGCCACTTCCAGCTCTAACTCCTGCCTTTTTGTCAATGCCACTGTCTCCAACCCATATAACATAGCTGGTCTCACTACCCTCTTGTAGACCTTCCCTTTCACTCTTACTAGTACTAATCTATCACAAATCACTCCTGACACTCTTCTCCACCCACTCCACCCTGCCTGTACTCTCTTCTTCACCTCTCTTCCACACTCACCATTACTCTGAACTGTTGATCCCAAGTATTTAAACTCATCCACCTTCGCTAACTCTACTCCCTGCATCCTCACCATTCCTCTATCCTCCCTCTCATTCGCGCACACATTTTCTGTCTTAGTCCAGCTGACCTTCATTCCTCTCCTCTCTAGAGTATATCTCCACCTCTCCAGGGTCTCCTCCACCTGTTCCCTACTCTCACTACAGATCACAGTGTCATCTGCAAACATCATAGTCCACAGGGACTCCTGTCTGATCTCATCTGTCAACCTGTCCATCACCATTGCAAATAAGAAAGGGCTCAGAGCTGATCCTTGATGTAATCCCACCTCCACCTTAAACGCATCTGTCACTCCCACTGCAGACTTCACCACTGTCACACTACCCTCGTACATACATACAGGTACCACTCTTACATAATTCTCTGCCACTCCTGCCTTCCTCATACAATACCACAACTTCTCTCTAGGCACCCTATCATATGCTTTCTTCAAGTCCACAAAGACACAGTGCAACTCCTTTTGACCTTCTCTATATTTCTCCATCAACACTCTCAGAGCAAACATTGCATCTGTAATGCTCCTTCCCAGCATGAAACCGTACTGCTGATCACTAATCATCACCTCCCTTCTTAACCTAGCTTCTACCACTCTTTCCCATAACTTCAAGCTGTGACAGATCAGTTTTATCCCTCTGTAGTTAATACAGCTCTGCACATCACCCTTATTATTAAAAATAGGTACCAAAGCACTTTTTCTCCACTCCTCCGGCATCCACTGACTTTCTAAGATTTCATTAAACCATCTGGTTAAAAACTCCACTGCCATTTCTCCTAATCACCTCCATGCTTCCACTGGTATGTCATCTGGACCAACAGCCTTTCCATTCTTCATCCTCTTCATAGCTGTCCGTACTTCCTCCTTGCTAATCTGTTTCACTTCCTGATTCACTATCCACACATCATCCAACCTTCTTTCTCTCTCCTTCTCTTCATTCATCAGCCCCTCAAAGTACTCTTTCCATCTGCTCAACACACTCTCCTCACTTGTGAGTAAATTTCCCTCACTATCCTTTATAACCCTTACCTGCTGCACATCTTTCCTAGCTCGGTCCCTCTGTCTAGCCAATTGGTACAGGTCCTTTTCTCCCTCTTTAGTGTCCAACCTTTCATACAGCTCTCCATACACCTTATCCTTAGCCTTCGCCACCTCTCCTTTTGCCATGCTCCTCATCTCCTTATACTCCTGTCTATTTTCTTCATCTCTTTGACAGTCCCACTTCTTCTTTGTCAGCCTCTTTCTCTGTACTTCCTCATTCCACCACCATGTCTCCTTGTCCTCCTTCATCTGTCCAGATGTCACACCAAGCACCTTTCTAGCTGTCTCTCTTACCATCTCTGCTGTAGTTACCCAGCTTTTTGGTAACTCTTCACTACCCCCCAGTGCCTGTTTTAACTCTTCCCTGAACTCCACCTCACAATCACCCTTTTTCAACTTCCACCATTTGATCCTTGGCACTGCTCTCACACTTGGCCTCCTCTTCTTGATCACCAACATCATCCTACAGACCACCATTCTATGCTGCCTAACTACACTTTCCCCTATCACCACTTTATAGTCGCCAATCTCCTTCAGACTGGCCCTCCTGCATAGGATATAATCCACCCGTGTGCATCTTCCTGCACTCTTGTACGTCACCCTATGCTCCTCCCTGTTCTTAAAATACATATTCACCACAGCCATGTCTTTCCTTTTTGCAAAATCCACTACCATCTGACCTTCTGCATTCCTCTCCTTAACACCATACCTGCCCATCACTGCCTCATCCCCTCTGATCCCTTCACCAACATGCCCATTGAAATCCGCTCCAATCACCAGTCTCTCACCCTTGGGTACACTCACCACCACTCCATCCAACTCACTCCAAACTTTTTCTTTCCCATCCATGACACACCCAACTTGTGGGGTGTATGCACTAACAACATTCATCATTACACCATCAATTTCCAGCTTCATAAACATTACTCTGTCCGACACTGTTTTCACCTCCAAACCACTCTCGGCATACTGTTCCTTCAGGATAACCCCTACCCCATTTCTCCTCCCATTCACACCATGATAGAACAATTTGAACCCGCCTCCTGTACACCTGGCCTTACTTCCCTTCCATCTGTTCTCTTGCACACACAATATATCAACCTTCCTTCTCTCCATCATATCAGCTAGCTCTCTCCCTATACCAGTCATACTGCCAACATTCAAAGTTCCTACCCTCACTACTACACTCCTAACCTGCCTCCTCTCTTTCTGCTTTCGGACATGCTTTCCCCCTCTTCTTCTCCTTTGGCCAACAGTAGCCCAATTTCCGCCAGCACCCTGTTGGCTAGCAGTACTGGTGGCAGTCATTGTTAACCTGGGCCTCGACCGATCCGGTATGGAAATCTGTATTGTTGTCCACATATGTTATTTGGCAGAGGTTTTACACCAGATGCCCTTCCTGATGTAACCCTCCCCATTTATCCAGACTTGGGACCAGTACAAAGAAATGCACTGGCTTGTGCATCCCCAGTGGCTGGGTTAGTTAGGTGAATAATACATAAAAAAAAAAAAAAAAGATTTAAGAACATAATTGTTGCATAATAAATTAATACAATATAATCGGCCAGATTCAGGAAGGCTTACACGGAGTTCAAGAGTAGTGTAAGCCTCCGTGTAAGCCTCCTGATTCAGGAACAGCCCAAATCTCCGTGTAAGAGACAGCTAACACGTCTCTTACACGGACTGGGCGTGGAAATGCTCAATACCTCATTTGCAGCTCAAAGATATGCAAATGAGGTATGTGAGCGATCCACGAAGCCCAAACCAGTCCGTGTAACGGACGTGTTAGCTGCAGAAATGTACTCAGCTGACAACTGAGTACATTTCTGCAAAATTAAAAACGGAGCTATGTCAGCTCCAAATAAAGGGTGCATATGTTTAATTAAGCATGCCAATGGCCAAATATGTGGCCATTGGCAGGAAAAAGTGTTGCAAAAATAAGTTAGATAACTTTTTTTTTTTCCACGGGATTTATGTGTTTAACTGCAGCGCACACCCGCGCAAACGGGGTGCGCTACCTAAAACTGAAAACCGAAGCTTATAAACCCACAATTGTGGGATTTATGTATTACATGAAATGTCAATGGAGGGACTTGCAGACCAAAAACAATATGGCCTCCGTTTAGTGGTTGTCAAGGGGGGGAAGCTCCGTGTAAGACATGTAACTAAGCATTACTAGGCAATCCTATGTAAATGAGGGTTACAATACTGAATCACACTGCCACATAGGTAATGAGCACTTTCTGAGTAGTGTAAGACTTAGAGAAGGGGGAGGAACAGAGTAAGAGGTAGGTGACATCACGGGGGAAGGATAGAAAGAAATGTACCAGATTGGAGGGCAATGTAAGGTAACAGATGACAGACAGACATCAGGGAGGGAGGTGTGTCTCAACAGAACACTAGGAAAGTCAAGAAAGTGAGGGTATACGCTATCCATACACTCCAAGTTTCTTGATATACGTGCATCTTGTGGCGTGTCTTGGCGTGTAAGGCAGGTTCAACATGTGGGAGCGTGTTGCAAACTGTTTACAACGGTTTGCGCGGGCGTGCACGTGTGTAAGGCAGTGTGCGCGCATTTTAGCATGAATCAGCCTAGCTAACACCGTGTAAGGATGTGTGCACGCGTGTAACACCGTGTAGGGATGTGTGCGCGCGTTTAAGTGACTGTGAGCGTGTTTAAGCTGGTGTGCACATTGCTCCCCTTCAGGAACAGAGAGGAAACAGGAAACAACCAAAATACAGGGAAACTGCCAGGGAATACTGCTGGAGTTAATTGGTGGAAACAATTGGAAGCAGGCAATTATGCAGACAGACTAGAAGCCCAACCCAGCACTTAAAACACTGCAAAGAGCAGTGCAGGCTGTTTCTCACAACAGATACTGCAAGAAAGTAAGCTATCAGAATTGAAAACTGAAAAAAGCTGAACTCAGAGCAGAAATGCTAGGGGCTGCCATAGCTGTTATAATCAGACATAGGCGAATTGCTGAGGGTGGTGATAATGCAGATGCTGACAGACAACCCAGAGTGAGGAGAAGGAGAAGAGTATACAGGCCCAGGGTCACCTACCATGGGTTACATGAGCTGGAGATAGTAGAGCGCTATAGAGTGGACAGAGAGCTCCTGCAGCAGATTGTTGAGCTGTGCAGGCCACGCCTCACACACAGAACCAACAGAGGGGAACCCATCCCAGTGGAAACCAAGGTATGTGTTGGTCTAAGAATACTAGCAACAGGTACCTTCCAGAGACCATCTGGCGATATGATGGGGATATCACAGGCATCAGCCTCCAGGGTACTTCACCAGTTCCTGGATGCCATGTCACCACATGTCAGTGATCATATATATGTCCCTAATGACCGTGAGGTTGTGGCCAGCAATATGCGTCTCTTCCAGCAAATAGTGGGATACCCTGAGGTGCTGGGTGCAATAGACTGCACGCACATACGCATCAAAGCACCAGCCGGTGAGCGGGGTAGAGTCTACATTAACCGCAAGGGATACCCCTCCATCAACTACCAGGTCGTGTGTGATGCCCAGGGCATAATAATGAATGTGTGTGCTGGCTGCCCTGGGAGCTACCACGATTCCCACATCTGGCATCTGACGCAGCTGTACCTATCATTTGCCAATGGGGACTTCCCACACAGACACCTAGTGGGGGATGCAGGTTATGCACTTGAGCCGTGGCTGATGACACCCATCAGAAATGCACACACACCTGAACAGGAACGCCATAATGAGGCACACGCACAAACACGTAATATCATAGAGCGTGTGTTTGGGCTGCTCAAGTCACGGTTCCGGTGTCTGGACACATCTGGTGGAGCTTTGCAGTACACACCAACTACATGTACCCAAATGATCATGATATGTGCTATGCTACATAATATGATCCTGCGGAAACAGCTGCAGCAGGACCAGCACAGGGCTGGGCCAAACATCCCACCATTGCCAAGGCCACCACAGGCAGGGGGTGACTCGGAGGAGGAACAACCTGACCTTGTCCCAGTAGGCAGAAGGAGGCGTGCCCAGTATGCCTGGCCTTGGCAAAGAGGCAACGCATAGCACATACGCTTGGTCAGTAGGAACACTGGGACTGATACCCGCTCTGACTCACTCATACAGTAACAGGGATGCCTAACATGACACAACCTGCTTCCAAGCGTTACAGGGAGTGTAGTATGTGTATCCGACAGAGGTGGCCCTGCAGCACCACCTGAGGCATGAATGCCATGTGTTAAGTAATGTAATATCATGTACAATATGCACACCTGAGGACCCCAACTAACATCCATATCCACGCATATGACCCTGCGGAAACAGCTGCACGTCATACAGTGATGTACATGTGCAAAAACATGGAACAAGATACAAAATGAGGGTGACTAGCAATAAATAGCATGGATAACCACACACCCATGTTTGTACCACAACAAGAAGCAACATGGAATAGCCATGGTCAAAACCAATGGCTAAAACCGACTACTACTATATAGCCTGCTGCAGACCACTGTCCTAATAGCAGGAACTGCCCCAGGCCTATGTCCATAGGTTCATACTAGGCTATCTGCCCTAGGGCATTAATAAGCCTAGCCCAGAGTTTTGTGGCTTCTGCCACCCCTGCAAGTTGATGGATAATATGCCCATTATTTTGCTGTGCCTCTGTCAAGCAGTGATACTGAGGTTATCCCTGGGGTATACCTGCAATCTCCCATCCATTGGTCAAGATCTCACTTGAACAAAGCCAGTGAGGTGCTCAGCCCCACATGTACCAGGATGTTGTTCCACAGCATATGGACTCTCTGGGTGATGAATCTGTCCCTCCAGCACATCCTATTAATATCTGTGTTGAGGTTTAGGTCTCCTGCCCTTGTAGTTCTGATGGATGTAGAGGTCTTGAGGTGAAGCATGTTCATAAATTCTGGGTTGGACATAGCCTTGTATGTCAGGCACAGGTCACCTCTGAGCAGTCAGTAAGCGACTGAATACAGCTGGAATTACTTCAGTCGGGCAGCATAAGAAATATGTTTGAGACCCTTTCACCTCCTGTCGAGGAATTTGTGGGCCCATCCAATCTGAATGGGGCAGTGTATGCAATCATTGGTGTGATGAGTACAGGGGAACGATGACCTCCCTTGATCTAGATGTGAATCACTGCATGATGAGGTGGCCAATGTAGAAGGCCTTCCAAACTACCCTGGCAATGTGAGTGTCAAACAAAAGGTCACTGTCAACCTGGGTGCCCAGGTCCCTGATAACCTACGTTGTGCTTAGAGGATTGCCACCTGGATGGGAAGTAGTGGTAACCTTGTTCTTCCTAAAGGGTATGGCTATGCATTGTTTAGTGTTTAATGTAAGGCCATGGCCGTGGCACCAGTTATCCGTGTCTATGAGACCCTTCTGAAGGATGTCTGTGTCAGATGGGTTTCCAACTATGCTTCCCAGTTTGCAGTCATCTTCATACTTTGTCAGCCATAATCCTCCTGTGTTTGCTCGTACGTCTGAAAAGTAGATACTGAACAAATGTGGGCCCAGGACTGAGCCCTGTGGGACACCACTTGTGACAGCTCTGGAGTGTGAACTGGCACCAGCAACTTTGACCCTGTGTGTTCCGTCACTTAGGCAGTTTGCAACCCATGCTGTGATGTATGGGTTCACAATTAAGCTGGTGATGTTTTCAATGATACCTGAGTGGGGTATTGTGTCAAAAGCCTTTGCCAGGTCAAGGTAGGCTGTGTGGACTGCCTTGCCCACGTCAATGGCCTGGGTGAGTGTTTTGAAAAAGTCAACCAAGTTTAAAAGGCATGATCTGCCCTTGACAAAGCCAAACTGGATTGGATCCAATGTCTGCAAGTCCCCTATGTCTTCATTTAGAATTCCCGTTATGATCCTCTCCATAGCTTAGCAGAACAGGCTTGTCAAGCTGATGGGATGGTAGTTTCTGGGGTTGGTGGAGGCACCTCCTTTGTGAAGTGGGTCCACCATTGCTGTATGCCACTCCTTGGGAACATATCCTGAGGTGAGGCTAAGATTAAACAGCTGCCCTAACTGCGGGTGCAATTACTCATTGAGTTCATGGAGCACACAACTGGGGACACCATCTGGTCCCATGGATAAAGTGTTTTCTGCCTTGGATTGAGCAGTTCCCACCCCAGCAGTGGAGATGTTTGGGGGCTACAATCCTCTGGTGTACATACCCCCAGTTGGGGGGGGGAGAAATCTGCACTGAACCTGTCAGCCAGTATGTTGCCAATGTCTGTAGGTGCAGTGATATCAACATCATTCTGAACTAAGTCTGAGCATATCTGGGAGTTTCCTCCCAGGTTTCAAACATAGGTAAAAAAGGCCTCATGATTGTCCCTGGAGTCCTGAGTGGGTTTACTCTCAAAACATGCCTCGGATGATTGTATGGGGGAACCCAGTGTTTTACTCACAATGAGCAGGGGTGTCTTCCCCCCTACGGATTACGCTCCATCTTGTAGTAGCTCCTTCCTTGTGTTGTACAGCTTGTTTATGGCTAGGGTCCACCAGACTGGATGCTTGCCTGTGGTACAAAGTCATTATTATTTGGGATTGCCTGAACCATGCAGTCCTGGAGGTGCTGGTAGAAGGCATTTCTAAGTGATACAGTGGCTTGGGTAATGGTGTCCGCTGGCCTGGGGGCTTTGAAAGAGACCACACCAGTCCTCAGAAATGTGAAGTCGGCATTTGAGAAGGTCTTCACCATTTCTTTTCCCATCTGGGGTGTGGGTGGGATGTGGACTCCCACTGAGAGTAGTCCATGATCTGATCTCACCAATGATGGGTATATGTCTGGTGTTGAACAGTGTGACCCCATGTTCGTGATGATGTGTTCTAGTATGTTGCCTCCACTTGAGGGGATTGAGACCAGTTGTTCCATGGCATTTCAGTGTATGAACTCTTGGAACCTTTGTGTTAGAGTGTTGTGGCATAATTAGTGATCCCAGTCTATATGTGGATAGTTGGAATCACCCAGTAGGATGGTGTTTGGAGATACATTTATCCCCTTCAGTGTTTGCAGGATAGCTGTGTGAGGTACCTGAGTTTGAGCGGGTGGCATGTAACATGCTACAAACTGCAGAGCAGTCTTGCCTACGGTCACTGGCACCTGGATGGTCTCCGATGCATCGTGTGTTGCCACCAACCATGAGGTGAGGGTGTCCTTGATGAATATGGACACCCACCATCCTTCTTGGTGTTGTCGGGATGCTGGTGCCGGAATGCATGATATGAGGTAACACCCGATAGTGCCGGGGTGCTGTCAGAAGCTGTGAACCAGGTTTCAGGCACAGCACAGACATCAATGTGCTACATACTGAGAAGGGCATAGAGTGTGTGCAGCTTGAGGTAGAGACCTTGGGCATTGAGCAGCATTAGCCTTAGTGTCTTTCCTTTACTGTGTTCTAGGGTGGTAGGTGTAGAATCTGAATCTTGCATAAAAAAGGCACAATGGGGTGGCAAGAGCATCATCTGAAATCCGGAAGCCCAGGGGTGACAGGTGCAAGCCGTCCCTTGCAAATCACCGTGGCCTGTCCAGCATGTCATCCCAGGCAGACAGACATTGGACCCTCTTAGAATGACACCATAGTCTAAGCAAAATACTACAGCTGATCATCTTGTCTCTGTTTATGTGGCATCATACTTGGTGAAGGTAGGATACTGCCGAAGGTCAGGGTCATACCTGCCTGGCCTACATAATCAGAGGGATCCTCTATGTCTCTTTCCATGTAGTCCAGGGAGGTACATCTCAGGTCGTTCACACCAGCATGGATTATGACTGGGTCAGACCTGTACTTGCAGTTTAGTGATGTGAGTGCTTGCATTATGTGGTGGATTCCAGTGCCCGATAGGCAGCTTACTGTGACCTCCTCTGTACCTGATCTGGTGAGTGGGACATCAGTGTGTCTGACTATGGAGTCACCTATGACAAGTGTGTCTGGCATTGTGTTTGGCCTTAAGGGCTGTGACTGTTTGGCACACCGACTCTGTGGTCAATGTGTTGCATGTGCTGTGCCCTGTGGAGGCAGTTGTGTGAGTGTCTGCTGTGGTGGCCACCGCCATTCTGGTAGACTTCTGATCAGAGCCTCCGAGAGTGTCTCTGTGTGTCTATGTGTATGATCTTAAGTTGTGACAGTGCCATGTGAGACTGGATTAAAGATGTGTGTGTGGTTACCTTCACCTCTCTCTGGTCTTGCTAGTCCTATGTTGAGAGAGCTCAGCCTCCACTTTGGCTATATAGTTGCATCTCTCACATGTATGTGTGTTTTATGGCAGAAGGAGAGGGTTGTCAGTATACATGAGGCAACTGTAACAGTGCCTCAATATTCCCAGGTTCACCAGCTGAGCAGGAGAGGACACTAGCAACTGATCCCTAGACATGCTAGAAGGAATAGATAAAACAATGTTGGAATACAGGGAGATATCAAGCCCCCAAGCCACATCATACTGTTTGATTGAC
>NC_056747.1:21933779-21937212 GCF_019279795.1 Protopterus annectens | reverse complement strand
TTGAAAACTAAAATTTTTGGCATTTAACTTCAGGCCATGGCTCTGGCACCAGCTATCAGTTTCGTGAGACCCCTCTGAAGGATATCTGTGTCCGATGTACTTTCCACTATGACTCCCAGTTTGCAGTCATATGCAAACTTTGTCAGCCATAGTCCTCCTATGTTAGCCTGTACTTCTGAGAAGTAGATGCCGAACAACAGGGGGCCAAGGACTGAGCCCTGTGGGACACCACTTGTGACCGGCTTTGAGTCTGACATGGCGCCAGCTACTCTAACCCTGTGGGTTCTGTCCTTTAGCCAGTTTGCAACCCATCTTGTGACATATGGGTTTACATTTAAGCTGGTAAGTTTCTCTGTAATACCCTAGTGGGGTATTGTATCGAAAGCTTTTGCAAGGTCAAGGTAGGCTGTATGGACTGCCTTTCCCTCATCAATGGCCTTGGTGACTGTTTCGAAGAAGTCGACCAAGTTTAAAAGGCATGATCTGCCCTTGACAAAGCCAAACTGGGTTGGGTCCAATGTCTGCAAGTCCCCTATGTCTTTGTTTATGAGTTCCATTATGATCCTCTCCATAGCTTTGCAGACCAGGCTTGTTAAGCTTATGGGGCGGTAATTACCAGGGTCCGTAGAGGCACCGCCTTTGTGGAGTGGGACCACAGTTGCCGTACGCCACTCCTTGGGCACGTATCCTGTGGTAAGGCTAAGATTAAACAGCTGCCTTATGTGCGGGTTTAGTTCCTCATTGAGTTCGTGTATCACACAGCCGGGGACACCATCCGGTCCCATTGATGCTGTGTTTTTAGCTTTAGAGAGAGCAGCTTTCCCTTGCGCATTGGAGATGTCTGGGAGGCTGCACTCCGCTGGGATAGTTATCTCTCCTTTTGGAGGGAGAGGGGTGTGAAGTTTGCACTGAACCTGTCTGCCAGAATGTTGGCAGTGTCAGTGGGTTCAGTGTATTTTGTGTCATTCTGGACTAACTCCGAGCATATCTGGGAGTTTCCACCCAGGTTTCTAGCATAGCTAAAGAAGGCCTTGTGATTGTCTTTTGTGTCTTTTGCGAGTTTTCTCTCAAAGTTGGCCTTGGATGATTTTATGAGTGATCGTATTTTTTTACTAATAATGATCAAAGGTGTCTTCTCTTTTATGGATTTTGCTCTATCATGTAACAGCTTTCTCCTCTTATTGTAAAGTTTGTTTATGGCTGGGGTCCACCAGACTGGACATTTGCCCTTGGTGGAAAGAGTCTTAGTTTTATTTGGGATTGCATGATCCATGCATTCTTGAAGGTGCCCATAGAAGGCTTGCAAAGGATTCAGCAGTGTGGGTTGTGGTTTCCACTGGCCCAGGGGCCTTGAAGGATACCACTTCAGTCTTAAGAAGTGTGAAGTTTGCTTTTGAGAAGTTCTTCACTGTGGTCTTTTGTGCAGGGGGTGGGGACGGGATGTGGATATCCAGTGAGATTAGTTTATGATCTGATCTCACCAATGAGGGATATACTTCCGGTGTGGAGCATTTTGTCCCCATGTTTGTGATGATGAGATCTAGTATATTTTCTCCTCTTGTGGGAACGGTGACTAGTTGTTCCATGGCATTTGAATTTATGAACTCCAGGAACCTTTGGACTAGAAAGTTTGGGCTTGAGTAATGTTCCCAGTCTATATTCGGGTACTTGAAGTCACCCAATATAATGGTGTTTGGAGATACATTTATACCCTCCAGTGTCTTCAGGAAGGCTATGTGGGGTTCCTGAGTTTGAGAGGGTGGCCTGTAGCATGCTACAAATTGTAGAGCAGTTTTGCCTATGGTTAATTGCACCTGGATGGTTTCCGATGCTTCGTGCGTTGCCACCAACCTGGAGGTGTGGGTATCCTTGATGAATATGGATACACCCCCTCCTTTTGTGGTGTGGTCCAACTACACACCCCAACTCTCTCTCTCACAGCAACATTACTTTTACTTCCCCAACAAGATAAGTCTACCTAAGTACTATAAAATAATAAAAACTGCAATGACACATTATTTAAACCTTCTAATAGGCGGAGACATTCATCCTAATCCTGGCCCAATTCCACAAACTGACAATCTACAAAAACAATTTAACGATGCTTCCTCCTCTATAACATCAGGAAACTCACTCAGAATAGCTCAACTCAATATCCGTAGCATTAATAACAAAATTAGCCAACTGCATGCTCTGTTACAAGCTCATGCAATTGATATCCTTTGCCTAACTGAAACTTGGTTAAAACCCTCTACTCATGACCTAGAAATATCCCCACCTGGATATAACATCCTAAGAACCGACCGTACATCCAGAAAAGGTGGAGGTGTAGCCATCTTGCATAAATCTGAACTTCTTGTTTCACCCGTTGATGTGTTATTACCCTCAAATACTAATGCTGAAACTCTTACTGTCAAACTTCAAATTAATAGTGCTAAATCTATCTATATAATCTGCTCCTACATCCCTCCAGGTAATAATATATCTACTCTCGAAAACATTCTTAGCAGCTTATCTACTCTCCTACCTCAAGAAACTATAGTACTTGGCGATTTTAACATAGACTGGACCACATGTAACTCCCCTAATCCAAACACCCATATAAACCTCTTTGGCTTCACTCAAATTATAAACTCCCCCACAAGATTCCATAAACCTGGTAAAAAGGAAACTACTCTCGATTGGATCCTTATAAACAGTCATCCTGATTCTTATAAATTCGGAACACTCCCAGACGACATTAGTGATCATGTACTAACCTTCATAATAAAACAAAAGAAATACAGCTCTAATAATAACAATATGGTCACCTTTTGTTCTATAAAATACTTCCAAGCAGAAAACTTTCAAAACGAGGTAAAAGCCTGTAATTGGTCACCTCTAAAGCAACTCAAACTGGATGAAGCAGTCTCTTACTTTAATACTTCATTCCTTCAAATCCTAAATAGCCATGCCCCCATCCACTCCTCCCGTGTAAGGACTAACATAGCCCCCTGGCTCACAAAACAAACCAGAGAAAAAATGTTCCTACGGAACAAAATATGGGCTAAATGGAGAGCCTCAAAGAACTCTGCTGATCACTTATACTTTAAGCAATTAAGAATCACTACCAAAAAAGACAATTTGTTAGACAAAAAAAAACTACTATTCCAAACTTCAACAATCACACTCTAACAACCCTCAAAAATTTTGGTCAGGCATTAATAAACTTCTCAAACCAGGGCAGGCTAGAACTCCAACCCCATGATAGTCCTTTGCAAATAGCCAATACCTTTAACAACTACTTCACTGAAGCTATTCAAACTTTAACAAAAACACCCACCACTCCCTCTCCTTTACAAATTACAAACAGTTCAATTCCCTTCTTACATTTACAACCTGTTCCAACTTCCTTTATCTGCAAACTCCTTCAGAAACTCAAACCTTATACTCC